>NC_133326.1:283583791-283883791 GCF_042186555.1 Aquarana catesbeiana
AAAAAACAAACTAAAAAATACAAATGCAAGCTGCTCCCCTTAATTTGAATGAAAACAATCAAATAAGGAATGGTATACAGTAGGGGGCGCTAGAGACCTGAAACCATATGTATCTGTCACTAGATACACACGCAATCCACATCAACCGCAGTGAGTTATAAAGTACTGCTTGTGCTAAAGTGAAAATATACCAAATACATAGTATATGATAAAAATAAACATACAAATAAAAATAAAAGTGAAAAGTAATATTAAGATCAAAAAGGTTCTTAGTGCAAGTGTGATAGATATAATCGTAATGGTTGATTGTCCCAATCCATTGAAGAGATCAGAGCAAACAGTTAGTTGAAAAACAACATCACAGCAGACACATAGATCTTCAAAGATGCAACAAATCTTGCGATGATATAAAGGTTCCGTCACCAAAGAGGAAAAATCACCTGAGGATAATAGATATCTGCTTACCAGATACCAATGACTCCTTTAACTAAAAAGAGAGTCATTAGCGCTTGTACAGGATTGTGCCTGTTCACATGAAGGCTGGAAGGCTGGGTGGTACTTTAGGCATAGATCCCTCCCGTCCCATTCATTCAGGATAGGAAATATGAGAAACAAAAGGGAATCTCCATAGTGTAAAATCGTTTAATAAGTAAAAGGAGCGGAGCGGTACGTGGTCACATGTCCAGATTCATCCTACCAACTTCCGGATCATCTGGTTAGCTAGACGCACGGGGTGGAACGCACGCCGCATGTGCGATGTGATGCGAAGGGTTTTGGACACCATTCACCCTGACATGCAAGCAGTCCCAGTGCCGGGTAGGCACCGATCAATGTAAGAGGCCATTTGGCTATTTTATTGTTCTTTTTTTACTTATTAAATGATTTTACACTATGGAGATTCCCTTTTGTTTCTCATATTTCCTATCCTGAATGAATGGGACGGGAGGGATCTATGCCTAAAGTACCACCCAGCCTTCCAGCCTTCATGTGAACAGGCACAATCCTGTACAAGCGCTAATGACTCTCTTTTTAGTTAAAGGAGTCATTGGTATCTGGTAAGCAGATATCTATTATCCTCAGGTGATTTTTCCTCTTTGGTGACGGAACCTTTATATCATCGCAAGATTTGTTGCATCTTTGAAGATCTATGTGTCTGCTGTGATGTTGTTTTTCAACTAACTGTTTGCTCTGATCTCTTCAATGGATTGGGACAATCAACCATTACGATTATATCTATCACACATGCACTAAGAACCTTTTTGATCTTAATATCACTTTTCACTTTTATTTTTATTTTTATTTGTATGTTTATTTTTATCATATACTATGTATTTGATATATTTTCACTTTAGCACAAGCAGTACTTTATAACTCACTGCGGTTGATGTGGATTGTGTGTGTATCTAGTGACAGATACATATGGTTTCAGGTCTCTAGCGCCCCCTAGAAACAGATGGGACTTGGGGTGGCTTAATGACTGGTGTATTGTTTCTTTTTAGAGGAAAGTGAGCTCAACCAGGATGTTTGTTTGGAGCCATGGGATCTGACTCCTGGACCCACAACAGACCTTGCCATTGCGGACGTCAAATCCCCTGACGCGAGTCACACTGAGAGCCAAAGCGAACCAGAAGAGGAAGAAAGTATTCGGGAGCCTCTTGTTTGTGCAAGTAAGTATTCTTTGAATCGGGTTGCAAATGTGTATACATGTCGAGTGTTTAGATGTCCAAACAAAACACCCACTCCACACTAGAGATGGGCTTTATGTTCAGGTCGAGCATGAGTTCGACTCGAACATTGGCTGTTCTTGTGTACTGTAGCTCTATAGCTACAGTACACAAGAAAGAGATTTAGTTGTTTGAGGTCTCAAACTGAAAGAATGACTGTTAGATTACTGTCAGGTGTTGGCTTGATTAGACAATGGGTACGTAGATACAGTTTTCAACAGTCCATTGTTTCTACAGCTACAGTAAACAGGCATGTTTTCTGTTGTTTGGTAACTATGGCAAACAGCCTGACACATAAAAGGGGTGAGTAAGGAGACACACACACACACACACACAGACACACACCATCATGCTGTAACATCTGAAGCCACTCATGATAGAAGAAACTTGCCTGATGCTCCAGGAGAATCGTTGCCAATGGAGATCACGAACATACAGTAACAGAACATAAGTAACCTTTAAGTGTATTTGTACTATTATAGACCATAGGCTGTTCAGTTTGCTAGGCATTTTGCTTGTTATAGATATCTGTCAGTCTTGTATTGTATTCCTAAGATTGTAATAGTTTTGTATGTACAGCATCTTTGTATAGTAAAAGCACATTTACACACTGCAGAAATCTCAGCTTTCTTGCTTATACCACAGAGTAACCTTGCTAGATAGACGCAAGCAAAACATTTGGGGGCTCGTCCGGGATTTGTGCTATAATTCAACTGAAGCAGACCTGTTTTTCTGTAGTGTGTTGCGTAGCTTGTGCTAGGTAAAATGCTGCGTAAGCTGTTTAGGAAAGGCTGCAGAGGGTTCTGGTGGCCAGAAGGAAGTGTGCAGCTTACCTATCTGGGCCAGAGACAATGAGTGGGAGCCTCTTGCTAAAGAATTTGTGAAGTATGCTTCTCCCTTGAAGTTGACATGGGATGATAAAGTCTCAGATCATTTTGTAGATTTTAGCCTTAAGGGGTTGGATTTAAGTAAAAAAGAGAAGAGGACAGTGTCCAAAGTGGACTGGTATTTCCTTACTGCTATTTACACTGAATCATAGAGAAGGGAGAAGGCAGAGGCAGAAGTTAAGGTATTAAAAGACCAGCTAGCAGTTGCTTCAGAGTGTGTGCGTTCAACTGCTAGTTGGGCTGATGATTTACAAGAGCGGTGTGCAGCCCTCATGACCAAATCAATTAATGCCTTAAGGAAAAGGAAGGGCCGTAAACCTGTTAGTAAAGCCAGGGTACGTGCCATTGTCACATCCCAAAATTGGGATTGTGAGAATGTGCTCTCCTCAAATGATAGTGAGGATGAGGAGATAGAGTTTGATATTTCGCATGATGATCTGCTAGTGCGAAAGATAAAGTATGCCAGATCTCTCATTACTAAGCATAGGAAACGGCAACATGATAGAGAGCATATGGCAGATGGGGAGGTGCATTATCGCAACCCCAGAGATGTTGAATTTGAAGAAGTACGGGAGTTTACACAAACTGAACTCCATGAGCTGACAAAACAATACAAACAAAGGTCTGGGGAGCCACTATTGACCTGGCTCCTACGCTTATGGAATGAAGGGGCAGACAGTGTTGTTTTGTCAGGTAAGGAAGCAGTGACTATGGGAGTGTTAACCCATGATCCACAATTGCATTAGGCAATGCGAAAAGTCCGAGAGTTTAGCGTGAATTTTTTACTGTTAGACCTTGTGAGAGATGGAATAGTCCAAGTATACGCTAGTCCTACTGACCTGGAAAATACCTACACCTGGAGATCAATAGTAGAGGGTATTTCCAGGTTACGTGAAATGGGTTGTATAACCGGATTAAATACATTTCCAGAATGGATGGGTCCAGACATGGAACCCTTTACGTCTGCTCTGCGCTCTAAGCTGATGAAGTCTGCGCCATTTAATCTCAGGGTTCCATTATTGTCCTTGTTGGGGGGCCTGGGATTAAACAGCAAGATTCATTAAGCCACAACCTTTTTAAGCCAGTTGGGGGAGCTAGAGGAGACTAAAACAAAACCTGTCAGGGCAGTAGATAAGGTCAAGGCCAAACAGGAAGAATACAAGCAGAAAAAACAGAGAAGAAAGGGAATGAGGTAGAGAAGACAGGAGGTGAAGAGAAAACCAGGCTAGTTATTTCTAGGAAACAAATGTGGGTGGACCTATTAAAGGCAGAAGTACCTAAAGATGAGATAGGTGGCATTTCTACTGCAGAAATGCTGAAGAGGTGGAAACATTTAGTAGGGAAAACTGTCAGGGTTAGAAACACTACTCCTAATGAAGATAACATCAGCCTGGACTTAGAGAAAACAGAACAGACCCCTCCTGTTAGCCCCAAACCAAATCCCAAAACTGAACATTAACCCAAATCCCTTTATCCTAGGGAGGAGTTAGAGAGAATCAGAAAATGGGATTGGGAGGTTCCTTATCCTTTATGAAGGGAAGGTGAGTCTCCTGTAATAGCCGTGAGGGCAGTGACCGCAGGAGACCGACGCCCATATGCACCTGTCACTGTATGGTGGGGAAGTCATCTTCTCCTACACATGTAATGGCTTTAGTTGATAGCGGAGCTGAAGTTACACTTTTGCAAGGTAATCCTTCCCATCACAAAGGAGAATTGATTTATGTAGAAGGTTTGGGAGGGCAAACTACACCAGCAGTTAGGATACGGGTGGAATTGGCTATTGGCAAGGGATCAGGATTTATGACAAATGTTTTGGTATCAGAGTTACCCGAAAATATTCTTGGGATGGATGTACTTCAAGGTCAGTCAACTCAGACTGAAAGAGGTACATTCACATTCGGGTATCCTGATAAAGCGTATCTTTTTAGGGCGGTGAAGGCTGTGGTCAGAGGTCATGCGAAATGGACCCCTGGCTACATTCCTCCACCAGAGAAACCAGTCTGTCTCAAGCAGTACAGACTTCCTGGAGGCCACAAAGAAATTGGGGAGACTATTCAAGAACTGTTGAGAGTAGGGATCCTTAGACCTGCTGTAAGTCCTTTCTCGTCTCCAGTGTTCTCAGTAAAGCAACCTGATGGGACATATAGAATGACTGTGGATTACAGAGGTCTAAACAAAGTGACACCTCCATTGAAGTCAGCTGTACCAGATATGATCTCAATTGTTGAGAAAATTGCTAAAGATGCAGGAGAATATCATGATGTGATAGACCCGGCTAATGCTTTCTTTTCGATTTTAATAGACCCAGAGTGTCAAGACCAGTTTGCTATGGTGTGGGACGGCCGCCAGTACACTTTCACCTTGCTTCCTGAAGACTATGTTCATTCTCCAATGATTTGTCATGGACTGATTGCCCGAGATTTAAGTACCCTGAGTTTGAAAGTCGCTGTGTTCTACTACATTGATGACATCATGATCTCTGGAACAAAAGAAGATGTAACTGAAGCACTGCACCTGCTGATAGAGCACTTGGAGAACAGAGGGTGGGCTATCAACAGAGACAAAGTCCAAGGACTTGCCACAGAAGTGAAATTCCTGGGAATGATGTGGACTGGGCCGCAGAAGAAAATTCCAGAGACAGTTGTGCAAACTATCCAGGCTCTGTCGCCCTCTACTACCAAAGAGGAGGCACAGAAGTTCATTGGAGTTGTGGGGTTCTGGAGATCGTTCATCCCACATCTTGGACTGATTCTGAGGCCTATATATAATGTCACCAGAAAAAAGACTGAGTTCTCATGGGGTTCAGAGCAGCGGACTGCATTCCTGGCTGCTAAAGAAGCTATTTTGCAGCATCAGGGATTAGGACCCGTGAGACAAGGAGTACCATTTCAGCTGGATATAGTGGAGCAGAATGGTGCCATATCTTGGAGTCTATGGCAGCCAAATGAAAAGAAAGGACTGAGAGCAATACTCATTGGATTTTGGTCCAAACAACTGACAGGGGCACAGAAGAGATACATGCCCCTAGAGAAGTACCTGTTTGGGGCCTACACAGCACTTCAACATGTAGAGACCATTACAGGAAAGGACACAGTCACCATCCATACTGCATTGCCAATAGCAGGATGGGTGAGAGATAATGGACTGACCACTAGGGCAGCTGTAGCCCAGAACCAGACACTGATGAAATGGAAGTGGTACCTTCAAGAAAGAGGGGGTATTGCAGCTGGGGATGTTAGAGACATTTCAAAACAGTTGGCAGGGCTTGTCACTTTTACCAGCACCTGGCCAGAAGAAGAAATTCCTGTGCTGCAGTCATCCCCCATTCAAGAGGCTCCACCCTTTGAGTCTCTTTCAGAAAACATGAAGGAGTCAGCGTGGTTCACTGATGGTTCAGCCATAGTCACCTCGTCTGGACGTAAATGGACAGCAGCAGCCTACAACCCAAGTACAGACACAGTCCTGCAGGAGACCGGAATTGGAGGGTCCAGTCAGTATGCAGAGTTGAAAGCTGTGCTGATGACTCTTCAGGAGAATCCTTCTTCCCATGTCACTATCTAAACTGACAGCTGGATGTTTTTTAAAGGACTGACAACTTGGATGCCCACATGGAAGTCCATTGAATGGATGATTCATGGAAAGGTGGTGTGGGAAGACAAGGAAGTCTGGGACTACATCTGGAAGGAAGCTCACTCCAGCACCATAAAAGTGGGGCATGTTGATGCACATGTGCCCCTTGTCCCAGACTTTGAAAACTATAATGGTGCATACACACGGTCGGACTTTTCGGCTACAAAAGTTCGACGGGCGCCGATGGACCAAATCCGGCAGGCAATCCGATCGTGTGTGGGCTTCCCCGGACTTTCAGCAGATTTTTCCAGTCGTAAATCTGACGGACTTTAGATTTGGAACTTGCTTCAAATCTTTACGTCGTAACTCCGCCGGTCCCAGAAATCCGCTCGTCTGTATGCTAGTCCGACGGACAAAAACCCACACTAGGGCAGCTATTGGCTACTGGCTATCAACTTCCTTATTTTAGTCCGGCGTACGTCATCACGTAAGAATCTGTCGGACTTTTGTGTGATCGTAT
This sequence comes from Aquarana catesbeiana, assembly GCF_042186555.1. NCBI lineage: Eukaryota > Metazoa > Chordata > Amphibia > Anura > Ranidae > Aquarana > Aquarana catesbeiana. The sequence goes on from NC_133326.1 coordinate 283,590,493, forward strand.
GTAGGCAAGTCCGTTCGTTAGAAAGTCCGCTAAAAGTCAGTCGAAAGTTTGTCGGACGGGCTGTCGGACTTTTGTAGGCGAAAAGTCCGACCGTGTGTACGCCCCATAACAGAGTTGCAGATGAAATCGCCAAAGTGAAGGCAGTTGTGCCAATTGATCCTGTTTTGATGAACTTGGCCAACTGGGCCCACAAGCAATCTGGACATTTGGGGCAGAAAGCAACATATGAATGGGCACAGCAGAGAGGATTGCCTATATCCATGGACATGATAAAGACTGTGATAGGGAACTGTACAGTGTGTGGAGAAGTGCGACAATGGCCATTGCAAAAGTACTCCGCCGGGTCGATCAAGAGGGGTGGGAGGCCTGCAGAGATCTGGCAGATTGACTTTATCGGTCCCCTGCCCCAGGGAAGCAATGGACTGAGATATTGTTGTACTGCAGTGGAGACCTATTCAGGACTTATGCTTGTTCATCCTTGCAAACGTGCAGTTCAAGCTGCAATGCTTCAACTGCTCCAGAAACTTGTCGTTGCTTATGGTTGTCCCAAACAGGTCCAAAGTGATAACGGCTCACACTTCACCGGACAGCAGTGGGCCAAAGATTCAGGAGTGTACTGGTTGTGCCACATCCCATACCATCCAAAGGCAGCTGGTTTGATTGAAAGATACAACGGGCTATTGAAGGACCAGATACGCACACTTACACCCACACATACACTAAGGGGGTGGGATGGGGTCCTCACACAGGCAATCATGTTGGTAAATTCTAGGCCAATAGCCAAAAGCACACCATATGAGAGGATGGTAGGGGCTGGGGCACAGATTCCACAGCTGGAGTGCAGAGTTCAGTATTTATGTAAGGTTCCTGAAAGAACAGGGCTTAACAGATACCATGTTACTGCTTCCCATGACATAGAAACCAAGAGTGACGTATCTGAAGCTGAAGCCTATCTAGGAATGAGAGGGAATCTGGCAGGAAGGTTTGAAGTTACATTTGCATTGACAGATGAGCTTCAAGACAGTGGCTGGGACTCTGGTTAGTGGATACTTCTCAGCAGGAGTGGAAAGTGAGGCTACATAACAGCAAACCTTCCAAAATAAACAGCAGTAATCTTCTGGGAAATATCAGTATATTTCCTCTCCTCCCTATTGATGTTCTTTGGGAGGGTCAGAAGTGGGTACAGGCAGGGGGCAAAGTGTTAATCAGATATCCAGGCAAGAAGCCATTTAGAGGAGAGATTGTAGCTGAAGGGCTTGGATCTACGGTTTATGTATTATTAGAAGGAACAGATAATCCGCTTTGTTTTCCACTCCACAGGCTGTCTCCGATTTGATCCATAGGACATGATGGAAAGAATGACGGAAGATCGCAAGAGTTGTGGAGAGCAAGGCCTTTGATGTATTACAAGCCTGGACTTGTTTCTAAAGAACTTTAGAATGGACTTTCTAATTAACTTTTTAGTTAAAGACCTTCTCAATGACAGAAATGGGAGGTGTTGCATTCAAGGAAAATTAATGTTTAGAATCGGTTTAGTAATGAAGAGATTTTCTGTGTGTAGTCTGAGAGAAAAATCAAGGGCGGAATGTGTTGCGTTTGATATAAAATATAATTTTTCTATAAGACTCATAGCATTCTGGTGTCACAGAGACAGACTTTCTCAAACAAATGCTGGATACAATGGGTATTGTATTGTTACAGTTTTCAACAGGCTATTGTCTCTATAGCTACAGTACACAAGAAAGAGATTTAGTTCTTTGAGGTTTTTTCAGCTCTCAAACTGAAAGAATGACTGTTAGATTACTGTTAGGTGTTGGCCTAATTAGACAATGGGTACGTAGATACAGTTTTCAACAGTCCATTGTTTCTACAGCTACAGTAAACAGGCATGTTTTCTGTTGTTTGGTAACTATGGCAAACAGCCTGACACATAAAAGGGGTGAGTAGGGAGACAGACACACACCATCATGCTGTAACATCTGAAGCCACTCATGATAGAAGAAACTTGCCTGATGCTCCAGGAGAATCGTTGCCAATGGAGATCACGAACATACAGTAACAGAACATAAGTAACCTTTAAGTGTATTTGTACTATTATAGACCATAGGCTGTTCAGTTTGCTAGGCATTTTGCTTGTTATAGATATCTGTCAGTCTTGTATTGTATTCCTAAGATTGTAATAGTTTTGTATGTACAGCATCTTTGTATAGTAAAAGCACATTTACACACTGCAGAAATCTCAGCTTCCTTGCTTATACCACAGTAACCTTGCTAGATAGACGCACGCAAAACACAACATCACCTGTGCCAAATTATACAAGTATAGAAAACGTGACCTGGGTTTGCATCTTGAGGAGGAGAGTTGGTAAACACTGCTCTAACTAATGTGAATTGTAAAGTTTCTGTGTTTTTGAGAATATAAAACCCCAAATTTGAAGGTGCCCCCAAATTGGGCCTTAACATTCTTATTTCCCTCGTGATCCCATGCCTAAAATGTGTGTATTCCCATACATCTAGTTTGCAAAAAGCACCAAAACACACAGTGTGTTAACATGTGCTATCTACCATCACTGGGTATCAATGGACATGTTTTGGAGGTGCAACCCCTTACTCATAACTAAAGTAGCTCAGAGGAAAGGATTGTACCCCCGAAACACACCCATTGATACCCCGTGATGGGAGATAGCACATGTTGACACACTGTGTTTTGTTGGTTTAGACAATAGGATGTTTGTAACTACACACATTTTCAGCATGGGATCATAAGGCAAATTTAATCGTTATGCTTCTTTGTGTACGTGGTTTCAAATTTTGGCTTTTAGAGGGTTGAGATCACCCCATCTGAGGAGGAAGGCAACATCCACACAGTCTTGGGATACTAATGTCTCATTTGGCCTTCACTTTACCAAACTGGAACTTTGTAAGTTTCTGAGTTTGGGGTGTGTATCTAATGTTTAGAACATGACTGTTTAGCCACAAAAAAGGAGAAATAATGCAAAACATACATGTTATACACCAAGATGTTGGTTTGATTGTGCTTTGAGTAAAATCTTTTTTTACTTAACAATGTGTGGCTTATTATTTCAATGCTCAATACCAGTGTATTTGATAAGTTGTTGTAGTTAAAGTGACAACGTGCTCTTAAATGTGGCCAACTCCTGCAAATTTTAGGCCTCCAAAAGATTAAAAGAGTTAAAAAAGCATGTTTTTTAACTTCGTGCGATAGATCCATTAAGTACAAAAACATTGTGTGTGTGTGTGTAGCAGACCCACAGCACACCATAATAGTTAGCTGAAGAAGATATTGTCACTTCATGTAGCAAATAAGATACATTTGCACTATTATAGCAAGTGGCCAAAATAAAGCCCATTTGTGAACATATTAGACAGATAAGATACACAGACAACAGTAGTTCAAATGAAATATGAGTTTATGATCTCAAAAAAATATTAGACATGATCAGCTACAATTTGCTGAGAAGCCACTGCCCCTCTACCCACAAAATAATCAAGGTGTTTCTGCCGTAAATCTCTGGCAATTTGTGAGGGCAATCTAGCACGGGCCTTTTCAATAGCCGTCAGCACGCCCACAGATGGACGAGCTGCAGCCTCTTCAGCTGGGCCTGCCACTGCAGGGCCCACATCACTTGGCAGTGAGGCTAGGTAGCTGGTAGCATTCCTCCTTAAAAAAATTATATAGGATACAGCAGCACAGGACCACATGGTTTATTTTCAAGCACCCTTCCGGCACGAAAGAGCCTGTAATTGAATATTCTCTGCTCTGGGGTGAGGTTCCTCATAGGAAACGACTTCATCAGATGTTCCCCCAGAGCAAAGGCCTCATCTGCAACAAAAACAAAATTGAGGCCCTCAACATTCTCCTCAGTAGGTGGCAAGTTTAGGGTGCCATTCTGGAGCCGCCTCTAGAACTCTGTCTGCATAATCACTCCTCCATCAGAGTTGCGGCCGTTCTTCCCAACATCCAGATACAAAGACTCATAGTTGGCAGACACTACAGCTAGCATGACTATGCTGCAAAAGCCCTTATAATTAAAATAATCTGAGCCAGAGTTGGGTGGTGGGACAATCCTGACATGCTTGCGATCAATAGCACCACCACAGTTGAGAAAATCCCACTGATGCTGGAACTGGGTTGCAACGTCCTGCCATTGGTCTGGGCTGGAAGGAAACTGTTGATTAAAAAAATAAAAAATAAATTACTACTTCTGCACATAACATTGCAGGCAGATTTGACACAAACATGCTTAGTCAACATAAGGAGAAAACTTAAATGAGTATTTAAAGACAAAAGTGTAAGGTCAACTTATCTGATTCCTCAACCCCTCTGGTGGCCCATTAGACAAATTTTAGTGTGGGGGAAGGTAATGGGTAGATGTTTTGGACAGGCAACCTTCTCCACTTCCATGAGAGCTGCTTTCATAAATAATCTGTCATACGTTGGCTCTCCTTACTTACACTATTGGCCGCCCAGTGGACAGGTAAGAAGTGTCATAATCTAAAAATCTGGATACACACTTGCAGCAAATTGGAGCACATTTTGATATTCGGAAATAACCTATCAATATAATAGGAGACAAAAACTTTCTACGTTACAATTTGTAGGTAATCAGGCAGGCCCTTGCACTACAAGGTTTGGTGAATTTATACAGAAATATGAACACAAAAGAGGGATAGTGTGTATGGGTTTTGTAAAGTCAGCAGATAGGGTATTTGTATCTATTGACTTTTTTTGGGGGGAGAGAGGGTTCCAAATGAGTTTGGGTCCCAAAAAATGGCATCTTGCACCCTGCCTGAATTCGAGGACAACAATAACATGTGGACACATTTTAGGGTAAGCCCTAAAATGTAACTGACAAAAAAAAAGTTAAGTTACTAGGCTAGGTGTGTATGGACCCAGGATAGCATGCTGGGGAGATTAATGAAGGAAAATATGCATGTAGGCCAAAAAAGGAGCAGGAAAAGCTTACAGCATGCATGAGGACAAAGAGGACATTCACAGCATATTACAATATTGAGAATTATGTAATCAACAAATTAATACAATACATTAGCAAACATTAATACATAGAATGTGATCTAAAAGGTAAAAACTTACCCTAATAAGGTCCTTCTGCAGGACTTGAATAATGGCTGAGTAGGCCTCTGGAATAATGAGTCCCAGAGCCTGGGGGGAGAGGTCCTGGAGACTTCTCCCCATCGCCAAGTACCGCAAGGTGGCTATGAGCCTTTGCTCGCGAGTGCATGTGTCCTGCTTCTTAATATGGGGGGTCACCAATGCCAAGAGTTGGTGAAAGCAGGGGTCCGTCATCCAGAGATAATTTCCGAAAATCATCTGGATTATTCTCCTGGAGCTCCCGCAGCAACGGCATATGGCATAATTGGTCACGATTAAGCAACCAATGTTTGGTTCGAGAACTCCTCCTCCTCCTCCTGTTCCTAGACTGGACTTGGGTCAAAGCAATAACTCCAAGCCCAATAATAACACATTCTCTCCTTCGATTACACAACATGGCTGTTTGACGAACGGCCTTTCAGAAACTAACTAAAACAATATAGAGAAAGAGGAGCTAGTTAGGATAGTCCTAGGGTCTCTGCCACATCCCAAAGCCTAATGTGAAGGCTTTGAAACTAACTAAAAAGCACGAACTGAAAAGCGCGAATCAACACTCACCAAACTTCTACTAACGCGAAATTAACAGAAGGAGCCCAAAGGGTGGCGCTTGAGAAATTAACTTCCTCTTTATAGTCTCGTAGTACGTCTAGTATGTCACTACATTCGTGTTTGTTGGCCGACAATTGTGTACCGTTAGTATGCAAGACAAGATCCAGGCACACGCCCTTTGGACAAAAATCAGACGCTCGGTTGGCCAACAATCGGATCGTGTGTGCGAGGCTTTAGGGCTTTAGAGGTAAATGTATGAAAACTACATCTTTACACCAAGCAGCCCTCATACAACCACATTTTCTATCACATACATTAGATAAGCACGCTGATAGGTACATAAAATGGCCTTGCTCTGCCAAAAATTGATCAATCAATGTCTGTTTTTGTTTTTTATTGTTTGAGATTACACATATCAAACTATATGTTAGATTTGCAGAGGAGTGGAAGTTAAATATCTCTCAGTGAATAACAAACTTCATCACTGTAAATATAAAGCGAATAACTACATGTAGCATGGGTTTCTCAAGACACTCTCAATAAATCTTTTCAGGTCAGTCTAGTATTTAAATCTGCTGATGGTGTATAACTGAATACTCAACATATACATACTGAGACTATGCGATGTCTAGCCTTCGTTTCTATATCATTACATATCCCCTTACTTCAACCCTACACTGGTACAGCTATGATCAATCTGGTGCAATAGTATTAAAAATTAAAACACTAGAAATACTGTAACCAGGCACGCCTGCTGCTATTTCAAAGACCACATGAAATTTTACAAAAAAGGGTCATAAAGTTTTTAAAATAATGTAAAGTGACCCTGTACTCAGCTAGCACTGTACAAGCACTGAACAAGCACTGAAACTGCCAAGTGACTGGGTGGTATTTGCTTATAGTCAGCCACAATTCTTACCCCCTGCATGACAGCATTTAGTCAACATTCCAACTGTGAGAATTTGAAAAAACAGAGGAGGTGTGTTTATGCAGCCTATACTAAGGGGCTGCAGTGGGGAATTGGGGAGGTTGGCAGCACCAATGGGTACATAGGGTGCATCCGTTTTATTAAATTTAGCTGGATACAACAGTTTTTCTTGAAGCCAGATCATATTATAACTCCACAATTGCCTACTAAAACATTTTAAATTTCATTCATTATTTAATTTATAAATTAATTAAGGTATACTGAAGTGAAGATATTGCATGTAAAATGATCCTGTCCTGACCATTCTTTTCAGCAATCTTTCCTATTATTAAGGTTATATGTATATTTACCATATTTGATGCATATTGTTTACATGTAAAAGCCTCCCCTGTGTTGCTCTTTGACTGCTCAGTGCCGCCATCTTGGATGTGATGTTAATGTGTATAAAGAATACTGCGCTAACACCAAACACAATAAATAAATGAAAAAGTGAAAAATAGCTGCAACTAACCAGTGTTATACGACACAAATCAGAATGAAAAACAATAAAGTCGTGCTAACATATGTGTGATGGAAACTACAAATTAAGTGTTTCAAACATAGATGACAACAATACAATACAACAATACCTCAATGGTAAGTGCAAAGATAATACACCTTGAATCTAAAACGTGCAAACATAAATTGAAATGTCCATACAGTGCACAGAAGGAGAAATAATGTAATGAAAATTTAAATAGAAAAGTCCATATAGTGAAAAAACGAATTCCAAAGTGATGAATGAAATACATTTTCATAAGGTGCCAAGTGCATGGATGGGACCTCCACCTCAGACAAACACTGCCGCTTACCAGAACGCAATGGTCCCTTATTACAGGGGACCACGCTGAGCAGATGGCTGCAACCCCAGCCCGGGATCTCACAAGCAAGCACCAGATATCTTCACGTCCCTGGGGATCCTCACCATCAGTCACAGCAGGGTGATGTAATTACCAAAGAATAAACACATAAAAATGCTCCACATAGCGTAAATCCTTATGATTTATTGAGAAGGTAAAAGTCAAATGGACACTTACATTTGGACAGTATAAAAACAGCAGAACAGATAAGAATGCTTTGGATCAGCCCGTATCTTCCGGGACTAGACGCACAGTGGTGACGTCAGGACGTGGCTCCTCCTCCCTACGTCGTTTCGTCACTAGCGGACGTGGTCACGGGATACGAGCGGCGTCCTGATGCACCGCTTAAATACACAAACACCCCACCTCCATCAGACAGGACACAATGAGCGCCATCCCACTTCAGGGAAAAACAAAGGGCAAATGATTACCTGCATATCATAACTCATGTGATACCTAATGGAGGAAATAACATTACCTATACTGTAAATATAAAAAGTATCACATACGAAGCCGCCAACAAATCAATATTCAATGGCTATCTGGCAGGCATCGAGTGTATATAAAAAATATAAAAATATATAAAAGAACAAATATATTTTATAATAACACGAACCCTGCTATTGATACAGTCGGTTATAAATAGCAGTCAGTGACACTGAGTGCCAAAATTGACTCTATATAGAGTCAATTGTTCAAACCGTTATATAAGTGCCTCCTAAATGCTCGGTTGATCCACCAAGAACACGGTGAAAAATCTTAGGATAAAAATTTGAAAATTAATGTGTCTCCCCTAAATGGAAGGGCGCCCCCTACGGGGTAAATTATACTAAAGTAGAGACCATAAAAACTGAAAGGAAGTCTCAACATAACGCTCAACATCAGTAACAGTAAATATTAATTTACAATCAGGGTTACAGACATAGAATGAATCCCATAGATCCTAGAACACTTCATAAGACCCCCCAGCCATAAATCAGAAAGAGAATTAGAACCTATGCCCTGATGGGTTATAAATTAACCCAGAGAGCCTAGGAATTATCTATAAAAGAGTTGACATCTACATCGATATTGAGGCCAAACGGGGTGTATGTTTTCAACCGATGGACCCACGCCATCTCCAGTCGTGAGATGCTTCTGACATGGACACTACCCCTCCAATGGGGTCTAAATTTGTCAATTCCAAAAAAAATCGTACCTGAGGGGTCTCTCCCATGGGAGGTGAGGTAATGCTTTGATACAGAGTGCTTAGTAAATCCCCTCCTTATATTATTGATATGCTCGTTTAATCGCACCTGCAGCGGTCTTTTGGTCCGGCCCACATACTGCAGGCCACAAGGGCACTGCAGCATGTAGACAACCCCGGAAGTGGAGCAGGTAATAAAAGGCTCAATGGTGAAGGTTTTAGAGGTGCAGGTAGAGGTAAAATTTAAAGACCTTCTGGTCCTGCAACCATTGATGGAGCAAACCTGACACCTCCTACATTGATAATATCCAGTTAGTTCAGAGAAAAAAATGGACCTCACAATGGGAGGATCAAGTATGTTGGATGCCACTTTGTCCTTAAGTGACGGAGCACCCCTAAAAACCACCTGAGGTTTCTCTGGTAGAATAGATGTCAGCATCCTATCATTTTTCAGGATGTGCCAATATTTGGTGATAATATGTCTGACTTTAGGGTGCTGGCAAGAAAAGTCAGTGATGAAAGGGCAATGATACGAGGCATCAACTGAACCTTCAGCCCGCACTGTAAGTAAGTCTTTGCGGTCCACTTTAGCCACTTGGTCCAAAGTGTTAGCCACAAAGTCAGGGGAGTAACCTTTGGCCAAAAACCTCTGGGTTAGAATCTGTGCCTCAGTCTGGAAAGCAGTAGCCTTAGTACAATTACGTTTCAGCCTGAGGAACTGGCTTTTAGGCACAGATCTAAGCCACGACTCGTGGTGACAGCTATCTTTGGGAATGAAAGAATTTCTATCTGTTGGTTTAAAGTATGTGGAGTTAACAAACTCATTATGATGTATGGAGATGGTAAGATCCAAAAAATGAATCTTATCAGTACTGGCCTCATAGTTGAGCTGAATGCCTCTGTCATTGTTATTGAGGAAACCTATGAACTCAGATAGATCAGAGTCCGTGCCATCCCATAGGAGGAGGATGTCGTCTATGTAACAAACCCACAAGGCCATCTGAGGCCTTGGCTGGGCATAGACGACATCCTCCTCCCACCTGGCCATGAATAGATTAGCCAGGCTGGGGGCATACTTGGCCCCAATAGCAGCCCCCTTATCATGGCGATAGTAATGACCATCGAACCAGAAAAAGTTATGAGTGGCTGCATACTCTAACAACAACATGATGAATCCAATTTGTTCCTCAGGGAGATCAGAGAATTGGTTAAGATGCGTGGATACAGCCTCTAAACCCAACTGGTGGGGGATTATCGTGTATAGGGAAGTGGCATCTGCAGTCACCAATATGGTCCCTTTCTTGGGGGTAAGGTTGGAAAGGCAATTGATGACATCCCGAGTGTCCTTTACATAAGACCGCATAGACCGGACTAAAGGCTGTAAGAAGAAGTCAATGTATTTGCCCACCCTGGAAGTGGAATCAATCCCACTAACTATGGGGCGTCCCGGGGGGGCAAACAAGACTCTTGTGTATCTTGGGCAGATAGTAGATTATCGGTATCCTAGGTGCCTTAGGGAACAAAAAGGCACTTTCTTTTTTATTTAGGATACCGAGCTTAGAGCCCCTAGTGACCAAAGCCTCAAGTTGGGTCTTATAGTGGTCATTAGGGTTGGAGCGCAACTAAGTATAGGTGGTGCTATCCCCTAGAATGCGATACATTTCATCCATATAGTCATCCTTATTAAGGATGACTATCCCACCCCCTTTATCCGCAGGCCGGATAATAAGTTGTTTATTTGCACACAGGGATTCAATACCCAGCTGGATGTCCCTTTTGTTTTGAACCCATTTTACCTCCATTTCATCTAACTCCTTCAGGGCCAAATCCCTGAAGACTTTAAGGGAGGGGGATAGATGACCGGGAGGGTTAAACAGGGATGCATTAGATAAACCTGTATGAGAAAAACCAGTACAAGATATCCTAGAGGGGTTAATAGGATTTGAAGTCAAATATCTCTGGACATTAAATTTACGGACATATTTATGAATATCCATATAAGTTTGTAATTTATTGATGTTACAGGGTGGGGCAAATTTCAAACCTTTGTCCAAAACCTGACTTTAGAATCTGTCAGGGTCTGGGAACTGAGGTTAAAAATACCATTACCATCTACGTCCTTGGTCTTTTTGGACTTAATGCGCCTCCCCCTTCTAGTTCCTCTCTTAGTACTACCAACCTTTTTTTACCCTGGTTGGGTCTGGGAAAACCACAGTTTTGTTGTCCTGGGCATTGCAAACTAGTAGTCCCAATGTACCCATCAGGATTGTGTACATATTGACCTCCAGGTTGGTTACTAGCATCCCTTATTGGGGGAGATGGTTGGTAAAAACCTTCCACTGGGCCCTGTGTGTCATCTAAGGGTGAAAAGCTATTCTGAACAGGTACATTGTAACCTGTAGCATAGTCCCCCTCATAGTGCACTACATGTTGTTCACCATAGGTATTAGGGTGGACATACCAGGGCCACGAAGATGGGATGGAATGGGAACACGCTGGTCAAAAAAACCACCATGCGGATGACCGCTATTGGAATAACCGTTGTTCGGGTTAGGTGTAGAGCTCCGTCCCCGAGAAGGGGGTAGTCCCCGCATCCAACCTCTTCCACGGCCCCGCTGGGAGCCTCGGTGAGGTGAACCATGCCTGTAAGGCTGTGGGGGCAAAGACCCATCATAAGGTCGATTCCCACCATGGATATAATCCCCAGGGTGGGAATACGGGTTAGGAGGGCGTTTACCGCTCACTCTCTGTGGTGGTGGCTGTATTCCCACTGTGGTGGGGCGACCACACTGGGGCAATGTTACACCATGGGCAACATTACCAACACAGCCCCCCTGGGTAACAGGCATAGCCTGATTTATTACGCTGGGAGCAGTGTCCATAGACTGAATGGCCCCACCGGCCTGTTCGGCAAGTAGTTTTTTTTGCCATTCAAACACCGTGTGGGATTCATAATCTGCTAAATACCTGTTAAACTTTTTCCTATTCTTAATTTTTTGTTCCCTATCCTCTTTTTCTAATAACTTAAGTAAATTTTTGGATCTATCGAGATATTCTAACTGAACTAACTGAAACCTTCACCATTGAGCCTTTTATTACCTGCTCCACTTCCGGGGTTGTCTACATGCTGCAGTGCCCTTGTGGCCTGCCATATGTGGGCCGGACCAAAAGACCGCTGCAGGTGCGATTAAATGAGCATATCAATAATATAAGGAGGGGATTTACTAAGCACTCTGTATCAAAGCATTACCTCACCTCCCATGGGAGAGACCCCTCAGGTACGATTTTTTTTGGAATTGACAAATTTAGGCCCCATTGGAGGGGTAGTGTCCTTGTCAGAAGCATCTCATGACTGGAGATGGCGTGGGTCCATCGGTTGAAAACATACATCCTGTTTGGCCTCAATATCAATGTAGATGTCAACTCTTTTGTAGATAATTCCTAGGCTCTCTGGGTTAATTTATAACCCATCAGGGCATAGGTTCTAATTCTCTTTCTGATTTATGGCTGGGGGGTCTTATGAAGTGTTCTAGGATCTATGGGATTTATTCTATGTCTGTAACCCTGATTGTAAATTAATATTTACTTTTACTGATGTCGAGCGTTATGTTGAGACTTCCTTTCAGTTTTTATGGTCGCTACTTTAGTATAATTTACCCTGTAGGGGGTGCCCTTCCATTTTGGGGAGACACATTAATTTTCAAATTTTCGTCCTAAGATTTTTCACCGTGTTCTTGGTGGATCAACCGAACATTTGGGAGGCACTTATATAACGGTTTGAACAATGATTAGGTTTCACTATATAGAGTCAATTTTGGCACTCAATGTCACTGACTGCTATTTATAACCGACTGTATCAATAGCAGGGTTCGTGTTATTATAAAATATATTTGTTCTTTTATATATTTTTATATTTTTTTATATACACTCGATGCCTGCCAGATATCCATTGAATATTGATTTGTTGGCGGCTTCGTATGTGATACTTTTTATATTTACAGTATAGGTAATGTTATTTCCTCCATTGGGTATCACATGAGTTATGAAATGCAGGTAATCATTTGCCCTTTGTTTTTCCCTGAAGTGGGATGGCACTCATTGTGTCCTGTCTGATGGAGGTGGGGTGTTTGTGTATTTAAGCGGTGCGTCAGGATGCCACTCGTATCCCGTGACCACGTCCCCTAGTGACGAAACGACGTAGGGAGAAGGAGCCACGTCCTGACGTCACCGCTGTGCATCTAGTCCCGGAAGATATGGGCTGATCCGAAGCTGGCCGGCTTTCTTATCTGTTCTGCTGTTTTTATACTGTCCAAATGTAAGTGTCCATTTGACTTTTACCTTCTCAATAAATCATAAGGATTTACGCTATGTGGAGCATTTTTATGTGTTTATTCCTTGGTAATTACATCACCCTGCTGTGACTGACGGTGAGGATCCCCAGGGACGTGAAGATATCTGGTGCTTGTGAGATCCCAGGCTGGGGTTGCAGCCATCTGCTCAGCGTGGTCCCCTGTAATAAGGGACCATTGCATTCTGGTAAGCGGCAGTGTTTGTCTGAGGTGGAGGTCCCATACATGCACTTGGCACCTTATGAAAATGTATTTCATTCATCACTTTGGAATTCGTTTTTTCACTATATGGACTTTTCTATTTAAATTTTCATTACATTATTTCTCCTTCTGTGTTTCAATTTATGTTTGCACGTTTTAGATTCAAGGTGTATTATCTTTGCACTTACCATGGATGTGATGTTAGCATTCTATAGAATTCCTCTCTTTCATCTTCTGGCAGTTATATAAATAATCTATGGAAAGAAAAAGCTCTGCAAATGTGCATTTCACATTTTTGATTTTTTTCTGTGCTTCTGTCTGCAATTAAATGGTACCCAGGGGATACCATTTGTGAAGCTATATCCCCAGTTAGGTACATTTGTGAATGCTATTAACTTTGTTTTTGAAATGGCATTTAATCAGAGACTGAGAAAATATAATACCTGGTCCTGAAAACCACCCTCTGTATTTCTTGGAAATGAGAACTGTACAGATCAAAAAGTGTTGCTTGTCTAAATGAGATTTAATATATAAAGTATATGTTAACCCTCACCTTGTAAAACAACCCATTCAGCTAAGTGGAAATCCCATGAGCTAACTCTGTTTGGTCGTATGGCTACCATCAAGATGGCTATTTTACCTAAATTCCTCTATTCAAAACGCTGCCTATCCCTATTCCATCCTCACACCTTAAGGACCTTCAAACTGATTTGCATAATTTCTGTTAGAATTATTAAAGACACAGCATCGCTAAGTCTGTTCTCTACGCTTCCCGAGGTCAAGGCAGCCTTGCATTCCCAAACGTTGCTAAGTATTACTTGGCAACCCTGCTACGCTCTCTTGTCTTTTGGTATACCTTCCATGCTTACAATCGCTGGACGGAGGTCAAGAAACTGTGGCTGGTCCATCTGAACTCTATGTTGTTGAGTAATGACGCCCCGCTTCATACTTCGTGATTGCTGGGACCTATATCCTGAGTACTCTTTGGTGGTGTGCCAAGCTGCTCTACCCCCTTACCTCCAATGCTTCATTAGCAGCTTCCTTTCTGCTTACCTCTAATGTCTGGGATAGTTTGGCCTCTCAGATGTCTCCCATTTGAATGAAAACCTCCAATTTTCTAATCTGACAGAGTTTGAGAAAATTTGTTTGGAAGGCCCATCCTCTAAGGGCATGATCTCTCGCATTTATAAACTTCTCAATACTGACCTTACGTCGCCCGTGCCTCAGCATGCCTATATGCGAAAATGGGAGCAGGCCTTGGGGGAGGAGCTGCCCCTGAAAACGTGGCAACTTATTTTGTCACAGGCATCCAAGAGCTCTATCTACACCTTCCATATAGATGTCAGTTCCACACTATGAGTATCACTCTGGTAAACCCATTCAGCTCCCAGCACCAAGATTACCAATATTCATGAGAAAGCACAATATAAAGATGCATATATATTGGGTAGTGCTTAGAGTTGGACTAAAATGATCAAAAACTGTATTAAACTATTTAAACTATTCAAAAAGTGTTACTGTGTATATATAAACCTAGTGTTTTAAAATACTAATACGTTCAAACTTTATAACAATATACAGTATATCCCTTTCATGCCTAGGCCTATTTCTGACATTTGTTGCTTACAAGTTAAAATCCGCATTTTTTGCTAGAAAATTTCTTAGAACCGCCAAACATTATATAGATTTTTTTTAGCAGAGACCCTAGAGAATAAAATGGTGATCGTTGCAATGAATTAAAAAAAAATAAACCATAAAGTTAGCCCAATTTTTTGTATAATATGAAAGAGGATGTTAAGCCGAGTAAATAGATACCTCACATGTCATGCTTTGAAATTGTGCACACTTGTGGAATGATGACAAACTATGGTACCTAGAAATCTCCATAGACAACGGTTTAAAAAAATGTAACGGTTACCAGGTTAGAGTTACAGAGGAGGTCTTTTGGAGGAGGTCTTTTGCTAGAAATATTGCTCTAACTCTGATGATCGCGGTGATACCTCACATGTGTGATTTGAACACCGTTTACATATGCGGGCGCGACTTACGCATGTGGTTTTTTTTTTGCTGCGCGAGCATGCGGGTGACGGGGGCGCTTTAAAAAAAAAAGATTTCTTATTTATTTATTTATTTTTACATTTTCCCTTTAAAAAAAAATTCTGATCACTTTTATTGCTGTCACAAGGAATGTAAACATCCTTGTGACAGTAATAGGTGGTGACAGGTACTCTTTATGGAGGGATCGGGGGTCTAAAAGACACCTAAAAGTATTCAGATCACCAAAAACAGCAATTCTGAATACTGTCATTTTTAAAAAATCGGCGCCATTGGCAGCCGAGTAAACCGGAAGTGACATTGTGACATCGCTTCCATGTTTTTACATAGGAGACTAGATCGAAGCCATTTCTGGCTTTGTTCCAGTCTCAGCCTAGCCGGCGGAGGTGCAGGATCATGGATCGGGTCTCCCGGTGAGACGGGAGGCCCGGTAGTAGCCGTGAAAGGTGGCGGGAAGGGGGACGTCCCCCTCCCGCTCCTTTAGGATAACAGCTGAGTGGCTTTTAGCCACATCGATTGTTATCACTAAAAAGCCGTCTGCCAGCTCTAAAAAACGGTACTGGGTTGATGCCTGCAAGTGCAGGCATCAACCCGGTATATCCCTTCAAGTCGAGGCCACATATGTGCATACGGTCAGTGCTAAGGGGATATGCATAATTGGTATCTAAATAAATTAGTGTTCAAATTCAATCACATATAAAGTGCTAGTGCAAATAACAAAAGATAAATACACACAATATATATTAATATATGAAAACAAAAGTCCCAATGTGTTTCGACTTCTCCTGATGATGTCAGAGTGACTGAACACATTGGGTGGGGTTTATTGCGTAGATTCTTTTCTCTTTTTCCACATCGATTGAGCTAATCTCAACAAAGCAGCTATCAGGATTGGCGTATCCTCAGCAACCGCTTTGGAGGCTATGCCTGGAGCCCTCTGGACTGGAAGATTGCTGGAAGCATGGAATGTGACCTTTGACCTCTGAGCTCTGCATTGTGGTGCTGTCAGAGAGGTTACCTGGTTGGGCGCCGGGGCGCGCCGGGGCGTGTTGGCGCTCGCGTTCCTGTCCGTGCTGGGGCGCGTGTCCCTGGGGGCGCCGGTGTGTCTGGGCTGGCCGACCGTGGCGTCCGGGCGTTCGTGCGTACGCGCGTTCGCGCTAGCGCGCGTTCGCGTTAGCGCGCGTCCGCCTGTGGGCGCTGCTTGTGACGCGACCCGGTTCGGTGGGCGTGCACGCCGGTGTCGGGGGGCGCGCTCGGGCGCGTGCGGGGGCGCGGCGCGCTTTGGCGAATCGGCGCGCGCACGTGCGCGCCGTTTTGGCGCCAATCGGCCTATTTAAGGCTTGCCTCTATGCTGACCCAGTGCTGCCTGATCAAACAGCTCTGTACCTTGTCCGTGATCATCCTGAGTTCCTGTTTCCCTGTTGTGCTTATCCGTTGTGACCCGGCTACCCCTTGGACTATCCTTGATTGCTGCCTGAACCCGACCCCGGCTTGTCTGACCTTGTTTTTGCCCCACCCTCTTGTACCGCTGCTGCCAGCCCGTTGCCGACCTCTGCCTGTGTGTGACCAGCCTGATCAGTTCCTGCCCAGCATCTGCTCTACCCAGTCTGAAGACCTACCGGTTGCTTGCCAGACCATTGTGCTCCAGGATCCTACTACAGGCCCTCATACCACTCCGCATTCGTGGCCTCCTGTCTACTCTATCAGGGGCCCCGAATCGGATACGTAAGGGAGCCTACCCTCTGCCCAAGCGGACTCACCTGTCTGGTAAGTGTGGGACCTGATAGTATCAGGCAGCCATGACTGAGTCCGGGCAGGGGGCCTCCCCCATGGATGAACTGTGCAGGCACCTAGCGGGCCTCACTCAAGCCGTTAAAAGTCTGCAAGAAGGCTACACTAGATTGGAAGGGCAGGTCCAGGCCCTCTCAGCCTCTCCTTCAGGAGCAGCGTCCAATTCGGCTTCGGCACCCTCTGTAGTGATGCTTCCACCAGAGCCCAGAGTACCTCCACCCGAGAAGTTTTCAGGAGATCGCAGTAAGTTCCAAGCGTTCCGCAACGCTTGCGAACTGTATTTTGCCCTGCAACCCCGTACATTCTCCCTGGAAGTTACTAAAGTGGGGTTCATCATATCCTTGCTGACTGGTGAACCTCAAACCTGGGCCCACAATCTGCTGAAACAAAAGGCTCAATCCCTTGATTCCGTGAGTGACTTCTTCCTAGCCATGTCCCAACTGTACGAGGACCCGCAGCTAACGGCAACGGCTGAAGCCACTTTGCACTCCCTCCAACAAGGTCGCAGAGCGGCTGAAGATTACGCCGTGGAGTTTAGGCGTTGGAGTGCCGACACGGAGTGGAATGACGCTGCCTTGCGTCACCAATATCGGCTGGGATTATCTGACCCTCTAAAGGACGAGCTGGCACGAGTGGGGGTTCCCCAGACACTAGAGGAACTCATCAATTTATCTATCCAAATTGACCGTCGCCTCAGGGAAAGACGCTCTGAAAGATCAGTTGGTCATCCACGTCTTACCTGGATGTTGCCCAGGGCCCCTAGTGCCCCGCACCAAGCTCCATTGGTCTCATCCGCTTCCGCCCAGGAAGGCTCGGAGCCTATGCAGTTGGGACTGCTCCGTCCCTCTCTGACCCCAGAAGAGAAGACCCGAAGACGCACACTCAACCTGTGCTTGTACTGTGGAGAGCCCGGTCATTTTGCAAGAGCATGCCCCAATAAGAGGCGTAAGTGTCTACCGTCTTCCTCATTGTGTGCACCTGTCCTACCTAGTACCGGTAGCCATTTAACTCTCTCCATTGTCTTGCAGTTACCTGGAAGGAGCATCCCAGTACCGGTCATCGTTGATTCAGGGGCATGCAGTGGATTCATTGACCGGACCTTCGTTGAAACTCACCATATCCCCACTCAAACTAAAGCCCAAGGACTGGCAGTCTTTCTAGCAGACGGTTCCACCCTCCGTTCCGGACCCGTCACCCAAGAAACGGTTCCTCTTTTGGCCACCATTGGCCCGGAACATCAGGAACTATTACGCCTAGATGTCATCTCCTCTCCTCTCTTCCCAATTATCCTAGGGATACCTTGGCTACAGGCCCACAATCCTAGCATCAACTGGGCTACGGGCAAGGTTCAGTTTTCCTCCGAATATTGTAGACAAAACTGCTTACGGGGAACCCCACCAACCTCTTCCCAATGTCTGTGCATGGACTCTGAAACTAAACTCTACCAAGATCTTCCTGAACCCTACCGGGATTTCCTAGACGTGTTCAGTAAGAAGGGGGCAGAAACCCTTCCAGCACATAGACCCTATGACTGCCCAATAGAACTTCTACCGGGTACCGAAGTCCCCTTTGGTAGGATCTTTCCCTTAACTGAGCAGGAGCTGGGCACCTTGAAGACTTACATTGACGAAAACCTGAAGAAAGGGTTCATTCGTCCTTCTACGTCTCCAGCTGGGGCAGGCATCTTCTTCGTAGAAAAAAAAGATCATTCCCTACGTCCCTGCATTGACTACCGGGAGCTTAACAAAATTACCATAAAGAACAGATACCCGCTACCTTTGGTTCCTGAGCTGTTTCAGAGGTTAGGATCTGCTACCGTGTTTACTAAACTAGACCTCCGTGGAGCCTATAACCTGATCCGTATAAGAGAAGGAGACGAGTGGAAGACAGCTTTTCGTACCCGATTTGGTCATTATGAGTACCTTGTCATGCCTTTTGGTCTGTGCAACGCACCGGCAACATTTCAGCACTTTGTTAATGATGTCTTTCATGATTTACTGGATTTATACGTCATCGTTTATCTAGATGATATCCTGGTCTTCTCCGCCTCTCTGATGGAGCACCGCAGACATGTACGAACTGTACTCTCCCGGCTAAGACAGCATGGGCTCTACGCCAAACTTGAGAAGTGCGAATTTGAGCTCCAATCCATCCAATTCTTGGGTTTAATCATCTCTCCTGATGGCATTAAAATGGATCCTCAGAAAGTATCCGCCATTCTGGAGTGGCCTGCACCGACTGACAAGAAAGGGGTACAACGTTTTATTGGCTTCGCCAATTTCTACAGAAAGTTCATCAGGGGATTTTCTTCAATCATAGCTCCCATTACGGAACTTATTAAACAAGGGTGCCGGTTCCACTGGACCCCTAAAGCACAAGAGGCCTTTGGAAAACTCAAAGCGTTGTTTACCTCAGCCACTATTCTTAAACATCCCAATCCTGCCTTGCCTTTCGTCCTGGAGGTGGATGCCTCCGAAGTTGCAGTCGGAGCTGTACTGTCTCAGAGACAGGGTGCCAAAGCACTCCTGTATCCAGTGGGATTCTTCTCACGTAAGCTCTCTCCGTCCGAGAAAAACTATGATGTGGGTGATCGGGAACTTCTGGCCATTAAAGCAGCTCTGGAAGAATGGCGTTATCTCCTGGAAGGTGCAGCACATCCCATCTTGGTCAACACAGACCATAAGAACTTAGAGTACCTAAGAACGGCCAAGAGATTAAAACCCCGGCAGGCCAGATGGGCACTTTTTTTTTCGCGATTTATTTTCCACATCACGTACAGACCTGGATCCAAGAATGTCAAATCCGACGCCCTTTCCCGGATGTTCCTTGACTCTGAAAGAACCCTGTCCCCAGACACCATTCTTCCTTCTGGAAATTTTCTCGTTCTACAGGAAGACATAATTTCTCAAATCAGGCGAGCTTCCTCGAGAATGCCCCCACTTGCTGAAGCCTGTGCCAAGGATGGACTGCTCTGGTTCAAGAATAGGATTGTGGTTCCTGAGGAGCTGAAAGCACGGGTACTAAGCTTGTGCCATGACCACAAACTTGCGGGTCACTTCGGCACACGGAAAACAATTGACCTTGTCCAACGCTCCTTCTGGTGGCCTCATCTTACCAGGGATTGTAAGGCATATGTGGAGTCCTGTGATACGTGTGCCAGAAATAAGACTAGCCGGTCAAGAGCATGGGGCCTACTGAAGCCATTACCAGTCCCAGAGAGACCTTGGGCCATGATCTCTATGGATTTCATCGTGGAGCTCCCACCATCAGAGGGTTTTTCATCCATTTTTGTTGTAGTGGACAGGTTGTCTAAAATGGCCCATTTCCTCCCCATGAAGGGCACCCCCTCAGCCATGGAGACCGCCGCTATCTTCATCAAAGAGATCGTCAGACTACATGGAGTCCCGACCAATATAGTCTCGGACAGAGGCGTCCAGTTCACCTCCAGATTCTGGAGATCCCTTTGTGGTGCCCTTGAGATCGAGTTGTCCTTTTCCTCGGCCTACCACCCTCAGTCCAATGGACAAACCGAGAGGACGAACCAAACCTTGGAGCAATACATCCGCTGTTTTTCAGCTTTTTCCCAAGATGACTGGGCCTCCCTGCTTCCCATCGCAGAGTTTTCTTATAATAACTCTTTACATTCAGCGACTAATCAGTCTCCGTTCTATGCCAACTACGGTTTCCACCCATCCTTCTTACCTGGAGCATTTCCTGAATGCCCTGTTCCTGCAGTTTCCGAGACCTTGAATTTTTTCGCCAATAACAATAAATTGC
Source organism: Aquarana catesbeiana (assembly GCF_042186555.1). Taxonomy (NCBI): domain Eukaryota; kingdom Metazoa; phylum Chordata; class Amphibia; order Anura; family Ranidae; genus Aquarana; species Aquarana catesbeiana. The sequence goes on from NC_133326.1 coordinate 283,611,362, forward strand.
TACAGGAAACCATGACCAAGGCTCAGGAAGACTATAAGAGGATCTTCGACAGAAAGAGGCGAGGAGAACTTATGCTAGAACCTGGCAATTCTGTCTGGCTGTCCACCGCAAACCTCAAGCTAGCTTGTCCATCCAGGAAACTGGGTCCCAAATACCTGGGTCCTTTCTTGATCAAAAGGAAGATCAACAATGTGGCATTTGAATTGGACCTCCCCAATTCCCTGAAAATTCATCCAGTATTCCACGTTTCTCTCCTAAAACCGGTCACGCCTAATTTCTTTCCTGGTCGTTGCATTGGTCCACCCAAACCGATCAAGGTTGATGGCGAAGAGGAGTTTGAAGTGGAAGCAATTCTTGATTGCAGAAGAAGGCGCAATCAGGTACAATATCTGGTGAAGTGGAGGGGCTACGGTCCCGAAGACAATTCGTGGGAACCAGAAAACAATTTGCACGCTAACGATCTCCTTCAATCCTTCAAAACCTCTCATCCCGCAAAGATGGCCCAGCTGGGCATCCGGAGTCTGCCCTTGAGGAGGGGGCACTGTCAGAGAGGTTACCTGGTTGGGCGCCGGGGCGCGCCGGGGCGTGTTGGCGCTCGCGTTCCTGTCCGTGCTGGGGCGCGTGTCCCTGGGGGCGCCGGTGTGTCTGGGCTGGCCGACCGTGGCGTGCGGGGTGGCGTCCGGGCGTTCGTGCGTACGCGCGTTCGCGCTAGCGCGCGTTCGCGTTAGCGCGCGTCCGCCTGTGGGCGCTGCTTGTGACGCGACCCGGTTCGGTGGGCGTGCACGCCGGTGTCGGGGGCGCGCTCGGGCGCGTGCGGGGGCGCGGCGCGCTTTGGCGAATCGGCGCGCGCACGTGCGCGGCGTTTTGGCGCCAATCGGCCTATTTAAGGCTTGCCTCTATGCTGACCCAGTGCTGCCTGATCAAACAGCTCTGTACCTTGTCCGTGATCATCCTGAGTTCCTGTTTCCCTGTTGTGCTTATCAGTTGTGACCCGGCTACCCCTTGGACTATCCTTGATTGCTGCCTGAACCCGACCCCGGCTTGTCTGACCTTGTTTTTGCCTCACCCTCTTGTACCGCTGCTGCCAGCCCGTTGCCGACCTCTGCCTGTGTGTGACCAGCCTGATCAGTTCCTGCCCAGCATCTGCTCTACCCAGTCTGAAGACCTACCGGTTGCTTGCCAGACCATTGTGCTCCAGGATCCTACTACAGGCCCTCATACCACTCCGCATTCGTGGCCTCCTGTCTACTCTATCAGGGGCCCCGAATCGGATACGTAAGGGAGCCTACCCTCTGCCCAAGCGGACTCACCTGTCTGGTAAGTGTGGGACCTGATAGGTGCTTTTGCACACTTTTGTGTACTGTGTTAGCTACAGAGTGTCACTGGGGTCCAGAGCCAAGGTACAACCACTGATGTGAACCTGTCCCTGAAGATCCACTTGGTTGGTAAGGCTGGTTGGGCTAAAGCACCAGAAGCTACCTCAAAGATGATCAGTCGAACAGATTTTTTTTCTGCTCAGATGACTCCCTTTTAGAGAGTGGCTACATTCATTCTCCATGGTCTCACTGTATGTAGCCACCCTTTCTTGATCGTTTCCGGAGATGGAATAGGGACTATTGACCATTTGTAGTGTGCAAAGAGTAGTGCACATGACCACAACTAAATTGCACTGCTCATTCCAAACAGACATGAGGGGGAATGACAGCACAAGGAAAAATACAATAAAAAATAATTTTATGAAAAATAAGTACCAATAGGTAGTAGACGTGTATGGTTTATTTTTGGAGAATAAGGATATTGTTTAGTGTCATTTTAAAGCCGAGGGACTCAAACACTCATGTCATCAGTTAGACAAAGTGTTGTGTGCTCTTTCCTGTATCATTTAGCCTAGAAGATTCACCTTACGCTTGCTGCCCCTGCTTCTAAAGCATCACGCAGATCATCTGGTGGTTCCAATAGCTGTCTACATTGACCTGGTGACCTCGAACACCTGCAACCCTCTTCAGCATCAATTTCTGGGATTTGTGTGAAACCCTGTCTTACTTTGGATGTAGTTGATTTCTACTACTCACTACAGCATGTATTCTCAGATAAGACAGTACTGCTGCAACAGGTGAGCTCAGCTCATGCCGCTCTCTAATGGATCTAGAGGCATTTACTCGGTACACTCAAAAAGAACCAGATCTGTAACCTAGATCCTGAGACCCCTATTATTATAGCGTTGTGATTATTGGAATCTTCAACAGCTCAAGCGGGTGAAGGTGAGGTCTCTCCCGTGTCCACAAGGACCTCTATGTCCCCCTGTGGACTTTTTGTAGGTGTGTGCCCAATTACTGGAGCAATCTACTCACAGAGGCTATAAGCCTGCTTCAATGCAAACTCCAGCAGAGTCTAACTCTGACCCTTCTGGGCCTTCATCTTAAAGTGTGCTGTTTGTTACCTTCTCTGATTCACATTCACAGTCTCCTACTGAAGAGGCTGTTTTTGTGCTATCCACAGATGACTCAGATGCCCAAGGGGTTCTTTCTAACCTGATTGATGTAGTGCGTACTAGTCTGTATTTAGAGAATTGACCTTCTGTTTCAAGCTTAGGGTATGTTAGAGCTCCTACGGCTGCAAAGACATTCCAACTACATCCGGTATTTAAGCCATTCCTCTATGAGGTTTCTAAACAACCTGTAGGATCCCCTCCTGAGAATGTGGTGAAGCTTTTTTCCATTCAAAGGGAATTTATTGCCAAGTAGTCTCTGCTCACTGTAGAAACTCCAGTGGTCCACCTTAACAAGCATACATCCAAATGGGTTGATGGTGTTCTTACCTTTAAGGGTTTTACTGAATGGCAGTTACATTCATTACTTAACTCCCAGTTTGAATTAATGGATTAATGCCTTGTGTTGGTGGTGACTTTGAGTTGTCAAACTATGCTACAATGGGTTTGGTCCTTTACGGTGGACCCCACTAATCGCTGTGACAGGCCCTCGCATTTTGCTATATTTGAAATAAATGGCTGGACCCCTGCATTTTAGCTGTGATGTCTTCTTACAGCCATTTAGGTTTGGATCTCGCATGGGGATGATGTCTGCTAATATGCGTAGTGCTCATTGGCTTCCTGCCTGGAATGTTGATAATACCTCCAAGGAAGATCTGACTTGGTTTCATTTCAACTAAAGTCATATCTTTGGACCTGCTTTTGACACTATCATTAGCATGCCACTTGTGTTTGGAGGTCTGTCAATGACATGGAAGAATCTTACCCTTCTCTTTCATCTACTACAGCAATAGCTCCTCATAGACAGTCAGAGCCTACCTTGCACTCAAGTTGCAGGACTCAAATCCACATGCCCACTATACCCTTTGCTTAGCTTTTAGTGTTTAGGTAAGTCCAGAGGTCTTCTTAGGACATCACTAGGGGAATGGGTCCTTTTTTTCAGGCTGTGTTGCAGTCTCATAGTGAAGTCTCTTAGATTTCTTTCTGTCTCCTATTTTCTATGAAGTGAATATTCCTACTAGTAGGATCCCTACACCTCACTCCTTAATGGAGGATTCTGCTTTGTACAGGGATAGGTAGGATAACCATAGAATCATTTAGTTGATAAGTGGTTAGGCAGGGTTGCAGTGTGGCTATCACACAGAAAGTATTCTAGTCATCCTGGTCCCGTTGCTTTTGCGACGTCAATTCTGGTGACGTGGATCCCCCCCCGCCTCCTTGCCGAGCATATTACAACATGGATCCCAAGGACCTCATTGGTAATCCTGCATGCCTGTGGTATGCGGCTGGTCATCTACTGGTTACAACCATTCACTATAATTGGGTTTAAAACCATGTGTTGAATAAACTAAGACTGCTTTAATGGACACACTGTCCTCTGTGCTTTTCAGCTTTGGGAACAACTGCTAGTCATCCTGTTGTGTTCCAATCACACCGTATATACTGTAAGACACCCACATGTCATTTTAGGAGTGTCTTGTCAGTGTTATATTTTCATTTTTTTCAGTGCCACTCAGGGGCGTAGATAAGGGGGGGTCGGGGTGTTCAAACCCCCCCCCCAGAGCATCCTGGCAAAATTCCCAGACAGTGTCCCTGCTGTTTATCCTCAGCATCAGCACAGTAGAAGCAATCAGAGTTTTGGAGTGCAGCAGCCAGCCCCAATTCTATTGAGCCCCATCATTTCAGTTTAAAAAGGGGTCCCCCTGAAAAGTATGAAATTACTGCACGGTATCATATGACACAGCCAAATGGAGACTGGGGATGCAGAAGTTTTCCTTCTTCTGTACTGTGCTGAATCTGAGGTCTGGTAAATGGGGAGGCATCAATTTTCTGTTTTGGGAAGGAGGAAGTGAGAATTCCAGCATGGGGGAGTTTCTTTTGGCGGGGGTTAAGGAAAGGGGGTGGATTTGCTTTTGGAGAAGGGGGAGTTTCTTGTAGAGAAGTTTACAGGGGGTGGTTAATGGCAGGGATTTGCTTCCGGGAGGGAGTTTGATTAGATGAAGGGAGGTTTTCTTCATAATTAGGAATCTTTGCTGGGGGAGAGGGTGTTGTCTGAGGGAGATATTTTTGCTTTGGGGGGTCGGTTTAGAAAATTTTTGGGGAGATATTTGAGGGAGGGAGATATTTTACAGTGGGAATCTTTGCTTGGGATGGGAGGGTTCTTAGGAGGGAGAGGGTTTTTTTTTCCTTTTAAAAGAGATTTTTCTTTTTTTTAATTATACTTACCTAGGTGGATGGAGCATCGATCCAATGTTGCATCTGTCTCCAGCTGCTTCTAAGACCAACAACAGAGTGATCAAAGACCGCTGATCACTCAGTCCTCAGCCTTCAGTGAGCAAAGAGTGGTGACTATCAGTCCCTGGCTCTGCCCCCCCCTTCTCCAAGCTCACTGGAATGCCAGGCTGTGGAGGAGGCAGGAGCGGCTGGCTCAGGGTCTCTGCTGCTCACTGAAAGGCTGAGCGAGCTGCTGGTCCAGGCATCTGGATGAATCCTGACTTTAAAGTTAGGATCTTTCCACAGCCTGGACCTGCTGAGCGATGTCAGCTGACAGTGGGCTATAGATGGCTGTCGGCTAAAAATGGGTCACAAAAGTGCAGAACGAACTGCACTCCTCCCCAGGAGAAGTACAACCAAATGGTATGCCATCCCTTCAGAGTTCATGCACCTGTGGCATCACCGACTGCTTTCCATGTGAGATATTTACTGTACCTACAGGTAAGCGTTATGCCCCGTACACACGGTCGGATTTTCCGACGGAAAATGTGTGATAGGACCTTGTTGTCGGAAATTCCGACCGTGTGTGGGCTCCATCACACATTTTCCATCGGATTTTCCGACACACAAAGTTTGAGAGTAGGATATAAAATTTTCCGACAACAAAATCCGTTGTCGGAAATTCCGATCGTGTGTACACAAATCCGACGGACAAAGTGCCACGCATGCTCAGAATAAATAAAGAGATGAAAGCTATTGGCCACTGTCCCGTTTATAGTCCCGACGTACGTGTTTTACGTCACCGCGTTCAGAACGTTCGGATTTTCCGTCAACTTTGTGTGATCGTGTGTATGCAAGACAAGTTTGAGCCAACATCCGTCGGAAAAAATCCTAGGATTTTGTTGTCGGAATGTCCGAACAAAGTCCGACCGTGTGTACAGGGCATTATTATAGGCTTTCTTGTAGGTACAAGTTCAAAATCTGGGTTTACTACAGTTTAAGACTGAATAAAAGCCAACCATATTGACCAGGTGCAAAGGGTACCATCCTGTGGTAGGCAGTGCACAATATTTTTTTTCATCTCTTAAAACATTTCATAAAATTTCTTAGGACACAGTTTTTTAAGGTTTAAATAAATCACTGAATTTACTGCCTATCACAATATGTTGGCCCTTGCACCTGCTCAACTTACACAGTAAGGTTAGCTAAAATCCAGTCTTGGGTCTCATTCTTACATCCTACATGGTCATGGTGCAGCAAGTATACTGCAAATACCTGCACCCGGGATCAGATGTTCTAATATCTGCTCAGTCTGTTCACCTGAGTGATGGGCTGAAAAGAGCCAAGGCTGTCTGCTGCTGTAAACATGTATCCACATATATCTGCACATCCAGTGGTTACCTGCAGGTAGGTATACATTTTTGCCCTTGGATAAAATCTCTCTGCATCCAGGGTCAGAAATTTGTCCCTAACAGCAGGTAACCATTGTAACCCGCGGTTTGTTAGTGTGTCGCTCAGGCTCAATCAATGTGGGGAATAATGTAGATGATACCGAATGTGCTGCAGGAGTGCCGGCAAGGGATGGAGCTCATCCCAGCTACTGTAGTCACTGAAGGGAAGAGAGAGAAAAAATCCCTAGTGCCGCACATCCACGGAGTCCTATGGTAATGTAGTAGTGATGGAAGAGACTACCTCAGCTTGGGTTCCCACCAGGCCACACCCCAATGTGTTTTGCTTTGTGCCCCCGGAGCTTAAACATGGGGACCACTGGATGTGCAGATACATGTTAACAGCAGTGGCTCTTTTCAGCCCATCTCTCAGGTCAACAGGCTGAGTAGCTGACAAAAATTGGAACATCTGTGATCCTGGCTGTAGGTATTCATGGTACACTTGCCATTTCATGGTCATTTAGAACATATGAATGAGATCTAAAGCCTGGTTCACACAGTAAGTTTTTTTTAGTTCAACCCAGTGGGCTAAACAAAGAATGAATGAATACTGATATCTGAATCAACTATGGTGGTGGATTTTTTTCCAAGGTGGTGATAGAGTGAGTCTAGCAACTTACAAGGCTATTGTTTAGTTTATATAACCTGTTTTTTGGTGCATGGTTGGTTGATCTTTAAAACAGTATCAAACCCAAAAGCAAACAATATATTGCAGCTTACCAATTCTTAGATGTGATGGCGTTATTTTTTTCCTTTTTTTTTTCTTTCTTCTAATTTCATCTGGTGATCCAGCCAGCAACCCTGTTGTTTTTCACAGCTGAAGCTCTCCAGCAGAATGTATCCGTTTACATGGATGGGACAAACAACTTAACACTGGCAGGGGTAATGAAAATGATCATCTTTTATTTATTCATGCAAAACCTTTATCCCAAAAGGAAAAACACGGTTGACTGTAACTGTTTATAAAGTTTGAACTGGAGTTTGGCTTCAATTTGTTAGTATAAATAAATAAGCTGATACATTTAACACTGGCACCATGTACTGTTTGCTCACAAAACTGAGGTTGAGTTTTAGAGGTTGGAGGTTAGAGGTTGGAAGATGGGGTTATACAAGGATGGCTTTAGTTTGCCACTCTCACAACCATTTGTAGGTGGTAGTATAACCCTAACCGTTTAAGAATTCCTGAATTTCTGTGTCCCTCAATGGACTTTAAAAAAAAACATATTCAATTCAAGGAGTTAAAATGAGTTAAAAGGTTTAACCCTTATTTAATTTGCCATCTTTTAAACACTTTACAAAAATATTTTGGTATAGAATAATAAAAATGGCTTCATTTCATGTTCGCAAAACTGGTATGAAATAATGCTATGGCTGTTCAAGAAAAAGGAATGTATTTGCTTTTCAGCACAGTATTACAGGGCAATAGCTCTCAACAGTAATGAGAATACATATGGTACAGTATAACATTGCACAATAAATCCTTTGTATTCTTTAGCTTAGCTGTATTTTGTAAGTCCTGAAGCTTCTCAAAGGCCATAGAATGAGACACTCAAAATTCCCTAAATTCTTTAATGCAAGATTAGACTTTGTCCAGAATTTTGTGTTAAGCATTACACTAAATAAAGTGCGCTTTCCTTTTTGTTGAAATAAGTTAAAATATTATGTATGTTATAATAATGCTGATTTCCTCAGCAAATACAGTGACTCTCTAGTCACTTTAAATACTCAATTGTGTGCAGAGAAATTAAATAACATTATTTTTACTTGCCCATTATAGGATAATCAAAGTAATCACTTTATACACTTTGCTAAAAGAACATTTACTTATTGTGAATTTTTTTCTTTAGGAAGTCAGCTCCAATGATGAGTATTGGAATGTATTAAAGAACAGCAGTATTATGGTGCCACCTACTGGATTTATAATGAACTTCATTATTATCATATTTAAACTATATTCTGCAAACTTTTCTCTAGCAATTTTTTTGAGTAAAAACAGCTAATTAGCAGCACAAGTCAGGTGGGCTGGCTAGTATCATATCTGCCCTGTACTATTCATTGGTATCTAGTCATCTAGCTGGAAAGTGCATTTAACCTTTTTCTGTGCTTGATAACTTCTACAAAAGTTGTAAGTGCATTTCTAGTTTTGATCTATAAATTGCAAGGCTTTTAGCAAACCTCGTTGCATCTTTCCTTCTGTTTCTTCTGAAGAAATTAAAAGGTAAAGCAAATGCACTTTCTGAAATCTTTTGAAAATGTGTGCTACATAGGGGACAAAGCTAATGTGTGAGTTGGCCAGCCACAGACTTTGAGGGACCCACAATGCTGGCCACCCAATATTCCCTATTGTTACATGGCCATGATTTCTTTTCCATTTTGTATTGAGTTGCAAACCCTTGTAAATGTATTCTTTATTGCCTATGTCCCATTGAGGATATTTCATTTCACTTCCTTCTGGAAATCTCTAAAAACTAGATGAAGTTCCCTATTTGAAAGTTGTTACCAGAACACGCATAGCCATTGGCTGATTTACCCTCACCTCTTGGTGACATCTGTAAAATGTTGGATTTCCTATCACTTTCTGTCTTGGTGACTATGGTCTCCAGGCAGTGGCATCAGGAGGGGGCTGACCTGGGCCATAGCCCCGAGTGGGCCTACAAAAAGCTCGGGTCTCATATTGCTCATTGACAATTATTAGCCTCGAGTCCCAAGGCCTGGGGTTGCCCGGGAACTCAGGGATATACAAGGCTCACCGGGATAGCGGGAGATTTCGTGGTAGGTCGCCTGCCCTGGGGCTGTTTTGCAGGTCCGATTCTGGGAGAGTGCACTCGGCTGCCTCTGAAAGAAGGGGGGAGGAGCACCACCAGATTACATAGAGCGAGGATCTCCCACTTACCCGGTGCGGCTGCAGTGTCACACGAAGTCCCGCCTCCTGGACCGGCTCCTATGGTCCAATGTCGAGACGTGTAACGTCCATCATAGGAGCCAGTCCAGGAGGCGGGACCTAGTGTGACAGCCGCTGCGTTGGTTAAGCGGAAGATCCCCACTCTGTGTAAACCAGCATGTCTCCTCTCCCCATGCACTGGCAAGGCTACACTGATGGGCACTGGCAAGGTTGCGCTGATGGACACTGGAATGCTGCATTGATGGGCACAGGTAATAGGGTTGCCACATTATCCCTTTAATCCAGGACACACATTAATTACACAGGTTATGTGGTTGATTAAGGTGGTAATTAAACTCACTTGGTGCCTTATCTGCATTAAATCAGCCTCAGAACCTGTGTCATTCATATGTGACCTGGATTAAAGGGATGATGTGGCAACCCTAACAGGTAAAGCTGCGCTGATGGGCACTGATCAGGCTGCATTGATGGGCACTGATGAGGCTGCATTGATGGGCACTGGTGAGGCTGCACTGATGGGCACTGGTGAGGCTGCATTGATAGGCACTGATGAGGCTGCACTGATGGGCACTGGTGAGGCTGTATTGATGGGCACTGGCAAGGCTGCGCTGATGGGCACTGGCAAGGTTGCGCTGATGGGCACTGGAAGGCTGCGCTGATGGGCGCTGGTGAGCCTGAGCTGATGGGCACTGATCAGGCTGCATTGATAGGCACAGGTAAGGCTGAGCTGATGGGCACTGATCAGGCTGCATTGATGGGTACTGATCAGGCTGCATTGATGGGCACTGATGAGGCTGCATTGATGGGCACTGGTGAGGTTGCATTGATGGGCACTGATCAGGCTGCACTAATGGGCACTGGTGACGCTGCATTGATGGGCACTAGTGAGTCTGCACTGATGGGCACTGGTGAGGCTGCATTGATGGGCACTGGTCAGGCTAAATTAATGGGCACTACTGAGGCTGCAATGATGGGCACTGGTGAGGCTGCATTGATGGGCAGTGGCGAGGCTGCATTGATAGGCACTGATGAGGCTGCACTGATGGGCACTAATCAGGCTGCACTGATGGGCACTGGTGAGGCTGCATTGATGGGCAATGGTGAGGCTGCATTGATAGGCACTGGTGAGGCTGCATTGATGGGCACTGGTGAGGCTGCATTGATGGGAACTGATGACGCTGCATTGATTGGCGCTGTTGAGGTTGCATTGATGGGCACTGATGGGACTGTGCTGATGGGCACTGATAAGGCTGCACTGATTGGCACTGGTGAGTATAATACACTCTTCAGATGTGCTTTAAAATGCATGGTTTTCCCTTTTATGAACAAGAAAACAATGACATTTTGCTGTTGGGCTGGTATAATAATGCTATGTGGCTGGTATGAAATTATTTCCAGGGCTGGTTTTTATTCCCAGTCTGGTCCTGGGCATGCAGTTTGCACATATCACTGCTCACTCACCTGGCAGTTCCCAGAAAAAGAATAGCAGAAACCAAATGAATAATTTATTGGAGGGGGGCCAGTTACATCAGCTTTAGTGTGGCCTCCATCCAGTTCCAGCTCCTGGGTCTGTTTTAAAGCCCTCCCCTCCACACCTGCTGTGCTGCGGTCTGCCTCCACAGGACAGCACAGGAACAGGCCACAGCAGCAGCAGCACACACTCCACAGCCAGCTCAAGTAAGCCCTCAGCCCAGACTCAGGCCCCTTTCACACGATCGGACCGTACAGGTCCGCCTGTCAGTTTTGACCTGAATGGGTGCTCCATGTTAGTCTATGGAGCGTCGGATATCAGAGGAGACATGTCCGCTGACATCCGACCCCGTCCGATCCGCTAAAAGCAGACGGATGGCTCTACGTCCAGGTCCTTCGCTGGCAGATCGGATCGGGTGAAATCTGATGAAAACGGACAGGCTGTCCGTTTTCATCCGATCCCTCCATAGGCGGCAGCGGCGCCTGACAAGCCCCTCCCCGCTCAGTGAGCAGAGAGGGACCTGTCATCCGCCGGCTCAGCGGAGATCAAAGGACTGATCTCCCGCTGAGCTGGCGGACCGAGGCGGGCTCCGTAGAAACGGAGTCTGCCTCGTGTGAAAGGGGCCTTTGTTTGCTGTCACTGAGGCCCGCCGGACAGCACTGGAACAGGCCGCAGCCCAGCCAGGTAGCAACCAGCAAGAGAGTCTAAACCCCCCACACACACACACACACACATGATGCCGTGCTTAGGCAAGACTTACTTCAAAATGTGGGAGAGGTTATCAAATTTACCTTCGGGCTGAAGTCCCTGGGCTTTTTCCCACCTAGCAACACCCCTGTCTCCAGGACAAAAAAAAGGGTAAATCTACCCAGTAGGTTTGAAACACCAACAGAAACTTGACAGAGATTCTAATTCTTCTGTTAATTCACTAACAGAAAGAGCACACTGGATTTTCAGCAGATTAAGATGTATTTTTCTGTTCTTCTAACTTTTTTAAAGAGAAAAAACATCGGTCAGTGTTCACATATGTGCAGAGATGTACTGAACATTTTTTTTTTATTTTTCCCCTGACATAAACTTTAAAGGGGGGAATTTTTAATCAAAACATGCTGTTACAAAAGTGAAATGCACATTATATTGTATTATATAATCTCCTTAATAAAGGAGCACTCATTTATTAAGATGAAAAAAATATATATATATATTATGGGAAAAAAGGGAAAAAAAATAAACAACATTTCCATGAAACTGCTAGGTTCTCATTAATTATATGATCTACCCAATATAAGATAGAAAATAAAAAAATATAGGGAGAAAATGCTATTACTAGTGGAGGTGAGAGTAGATGAACAAGTTTAAGATAAAAAAGAAAATGTTTTGAATCAATGTTCAACAAAGACTGAAGTACTTTATGTTTGTCTACAGCAGTAGTTTTCAACCTGGGGGTCGAGACCCCCTCAGGGGTCGAATGATGATTTGCCAGGGGTCACCGAATCCTGGGCTGTTCCTGAAGCCTGCACCGCTTTCCCAGCCTTTTTGCGGCTGCCCAGCAGGGCTGTTCCTGGAGCCTGTGGCTACCCACTCAGCCTCTTCGCAGCCGCCCATTCAGTTCACGTCATGGCTGGAGGACAGAGACTAGAGGTCAGCTGACTGGTGAGGAATGTGAAGTGGGAGGGGCTGGAGGAGACCCTATCTCCTGATTTCGGCATAGGTGTCACTGTTACGAGACACCACAAAGTCGAAGACACAGTGAGTTACGCTACCTGTGATTATAGTTGCCATTAAAAGTCCCCACTACAGTTCTCAGATCAGCAGATGAGCTTGATCAAGAGCACCTAAGTTATCTGATCAGAACTCCCCCCAGCACTGCCACGCATTCAAACTCCCCGCCAGCACTGCCACTTATCCTAACTACCCGCCAGCAGTGCCACTCATCCAATTCCCACCAAGTAGTAAGAGAAGGAATAAAAATAGAGAATACATGGAAGGGAGAGGAAAAGAGGAGGAGGAACAAAGAAAAAGGGAGAGAAAAAATAAAAAGAACAAAAAAGATGTCTAGAGAGAGGGATGGGGAAAAAACAAGAAATTAGGATAGAGAAAGAAAGGAGAACAAAGAGTGGTACATCCTAAAATGTACCATAAGGGGTTTCAATATTGTACGAGTGTATGGGACTCAGGGAGCGCTAAATGTCCATTAGGGGCGCAAATGGCTTGTCTTGCCTTGGGTGCTGACAACACACGCTACGAAAATAATTTCGCTGTTAGGGGTCCCCACAACTTGGGAAATTTTATCAAGGGGTCACAGCACTAGTAAGGTTGAGAACCACTGGTCTACAGGATCATATTTAGGATGTCATTGCGGCAAAGGAGATGTGAAGCATTCTTTAAAAGACACATGCCCTGGGTTCCAAGATCTTGCAATGCCCTTAGTTAGGAATTACAACGTTATTACTACAGCAAGAAGAAGTGCTTAACGACTTCAGCCCCGGAAGTATTTATCCCCTTAAAGTGGTTGTAAACCCTTACAGACCACTTTTCGCTACAGGTAAGCCTATAGTAAGGCTTACCTGTAGCTACCCCAGATAGCTCCTAAACCTGCACGGTTTAGGAGATATCCCCTGTATTTGCATGTGCTGACATCATCGGCACATGCGCACTGACGTACGTGCTGTTGCTTTAGTGAGTGTGCCGTTACCGCATGCATGAGTGGGAGTGATGTCATCGCGGCTCCAGCCAATCACAGCGCCGGAGCCGCGATACCCGGAAGTAACCCTCAGGAGTGATGTCGCCGGCCAGTGCTGTGTATGGGCACCGCAGCGAGGGCTCCGATCTCAGGTGAGTATTACATAATGAGCTAGTATGCTACTAGCTCATTATGCCTTTGTCTTGCAAGTGTTAGTTTTTTGTTTTGTTTTTTAAGTGGGTTTACACCCACTTTAATGACCAGGCCATTTTTTGCGATACGGCACTGCGTCGCTTTAACTGACAATTGGGCGGTCGTGCAACGCTGTACCCAAACAACATTGATGTCCTTTTTTTCCCACAAATAGAGCTTTCTTTTAGTGGTATTTGATCACCTCTGTGGTTTTTATTTTTTGAGCTATAAACAGAAACAGACTGCCAATTTTGAAAAGAAAAATATTTTTTACTTTTTGCTATAATAAATATTCCCAAAAAATGTAAAAAAAATAATTTCTTCATCAGTTTAGGACAATACAGATATGTATTCTGTTACATATTTTTGGGGAAAAAAATCGCAATAAGTGTATATTGAATGGTTTGTGCAAAAGTTATAATAGGGGATAGATTTATGTCATTTTTATTTTTTTATTTTTTTTTTTTACTAGTAATGGCGGTGATCAGCGATTTTTAGCAGGACTGCAACATTGTGGCAGACAGATCGAACACTTTGACACCTTCTTGGGACCAGTGACATTTATACAACGATCAGTGCTATAAAAATGCACTGATTGCTGTATAAATGACACTGGCAGGGAAGGGGTTAACACTAGGGGGCGATCAAGGGGTTAAGTTTGTCCTAGGGTGGTGTTTCTAACTGTGGGGGAGTGGACTGATTGGGAGTACAGAGAGATTGCTGTTCCTGATCACTAGGAACAGACGATCTCTCTCTACTCCCCTGACAGAATGGGGATCTGCTTTGTTTACACTGGCAGATCCCTGTTCTGGCTCTCTGTGAAGCGATCGCGGGTGGCCGGCGGACATCGCAGCCGCCGGCCATGCGCATTGGCTCCAGCACAGTGCCGCGGGCGTGCCTCCGGCACCGTGCGCTTGCCCACTGTACCTATTACACGAAGCGCCGTACCGGTACGGCGATTCGTGCAATAGAGTCTCCTGCCGCAGTACAAAGAGGAGAGCGGTGGTATGGTTGACTGATGGGCTGGGCCTACATCTGAAAAAGACAGTAGAGTGGAGAAGGAACTCCCCCTTACGGGACTTTAATGGCCAAAATAGTAGTACACAAAGAGAATGTAAAAGGAGTATACAAAATTTATTGAAATATAAACAATTAAAATTTGAATCAATAGGTGGCTATAAACATCTGAATTACATAGATATGGCAAAAAACAGAAGAACAAAACTCTAGAGAGGTCCAGGGACTACCGTGATAGGGTCACCACGGCAAGTCACACGGACCACACCTGACGCGTTTCAGGAAACTCCTTCTTCAGGGATGTGTAGACCAATTTAATTTCTATCTTTAAAAACAGCCAAAAAATGGTAATAAATAACATGTACAGAAAAACATGTATATATACATGTATGTAGAATATACAGCCATTAGTTATTCAAAAGCATATCTGAGTACAGGTATATGAAGAAAATATAGAGGAACACTTACAAGTTGCCAAAATAAATGCAAGTACATGTCACAGCCACAGAGAGATTTTGTAAAAACCAGACAGCCATTTCCCAACAACGATCCGATTGGCGCATCCAGAGGCCTCCAGATGGAAACAGCAGTGAGCAACCAGCAAGACCAGCATAGAGTGAAGCACAGACACAAGGGGCACACAGGTACTGGAGAGGGCTTCTTATAACACTGAGGAAATCCTCATGCTCTATTTAAACATAAGAAAGGATGATATACTCCTCTATACACTCATCCTTTCTTATGTTTAATTATTTTGGCAACATGTAAGTGTCTCTCTATATTTTCTTTATATACCTGTACTGAGGATGAGAAGGCCTGGCTCCCAGTCTCCGCTCTAATTCCTCCCAAAGATGTTCTATCAGGTTGAGGTCAGAACTTTGTGCAGGCCAGTCAAGTTCCTCCACCCGAAATCGCTCATCTATGTCTTTATCTATGTCTTTATGGATCTTGCTTTGTGCACTGGTCCAAATCATTTGTTGGAGGGGGCATTATGGTGTGGCATTGTTTTTCAGGGGTTGGGCTTCACCCCCTAGTTCCAGTAAAGAGAACCTTTAAAGCGTCAGCATACCAAGACATTTTGGACAATTTCATGTTCCCAACTTTGTGGGAACAGCTTGGGGATGGCCCCTTCCTATTCCAACAGGACTGTGCACCAGTGCACAAAGCCTGTAGAAGGGGCCGTGACCGAAAAAGGTCTGCCGAATGGCTCCCCATCAGTGCTCTCAGCAAATGGCTGAGTACGCTGACTGGAGTGTTCAGGTGGGGGGCAGGGCCGTTTTTTCGACTGGGCACGCTGGGCAGTTGCCCGGGTGCCCGACTTGCCTGGAGGGCCCCACCCAGAGCCGACCCTCAGCGCTGCAATCCGCTGCAAAAGACATGAAGTTGACTAACTGCACTGCATGTCAGTCTCAGGCTGAGGTCACGGCCGTCCCAGCATTCACAGCACCGCCCCCTTTATGGCTAGTGAACAAGCTCCGCCCACCTCTGCCATGGTCTTCAGACAGCATGGCTCAGAGGAAGTGGAGGTGGAGCGGAGTGAAATTTTCGGTCTCTAAAGAAAGAGATTGATCTAGACAGACGGCCCTGAGATTGATAGCTGCCTTGCTGTGACTCACTGCACTGCACCAGGCCGGCTGCCTCAGGTAAGTCCATCAAACACAGCCACTGTGCCCATCAAACACAGCCACTGTGCCTATCAAACACGCCACTGTGCCCATCAAACACAACCACTGTGCCCATCAAACACGCCACTGTGCCCATCAAACGTAGCCACTGTGCCCATCAAAAGCTGCCACTGTGCCCATCAAACACAGCCACTGTGCCCATCAAAGCTGCCACTGTGCCCATCAAAGCTGCCATTGTGCCCATCAAAAGCTGCCACTGTGCCCATCAAACACAGCCACTGTGTCCATCAAAAGCTGCCACTGTGCCCATCAAACACAGCCACTGTGCCCATCAAAGCTGCCACTGTGCCCATCAAAGCTGCCATTGTGCCCATCAAAAGCTGCCACTGTGCCCATCAAACACAGCCACTGTGCCCATCAAAGCTGCCACTGTGCCCATCAAAAGCTGCCACTGTGCCCATCAAAAGCTGCCACTGTGCCCATCAAACGCAGCCACTGTGTCCAGCAAACGCTGCAACGTTATTGTCCAAACGTTACTGTTAATGTTTAAACACTGATTTTGTTGGAAGTACCAATAAATATAGCCTTATTGATAATCTGCATTTTTATTCTCGTGCGTGATTGTGTAGACAGGGCCCCAGTGCACTGTATTGCCCGGGGGCCTATAAGGCTCTTAAGAGGGCGGCACAGTGGTGTAGTGGGTAGCACTCTCGCCTAGCAGTGAGAAGGGTCACTGGTTCGAATCCCAACCATGACACTACCTGCCTGGAGTTTGCATGTTCTCCCTGTGCCTGCGTGGGTTTCCTCCGGGTACTCCGGTTTCCTCCCACACTCAAAAGACATGCTAGTAGGTTAATTGGATCCTGTCTAAATTGTCCCTAGTATGTATGAATGTGAGTTAGGGACCTTAGATTGTAAGCTCCTTGAGGGTAGGGACTGATGTGAATGTACAATGTATATGTAAAGCACTGCGTAAATTGACAGCGCTATATAAGTACCTGAAATAAATAAATAATAAAATAATAATAAGATGGCCCTGGCAGGGGGCTGTCAGAACACAATAGCTCAGTGGGGGAGATTGCTGCACTAACATTGGATTGTTAGTACGGCAGCTCCGATCTGGGCTGTCAGTTTTAGTAGTGTGTACTAGTAGTGTGTACCAGGCTTAAATCTCACTTGCTTATTAAAAGAAATGCCAAAATCACATAGCTAGTATAGACTGCAGGGACGTGCGGTGAGGTCAGTGGCTGGTGAGGCACTGGCTAGTATCAGAGCAAGATACACACAGGTTACATACGCCGCGAACGTTAGAGCGAGAGCAATAATTCTAGCACTAGACCTCCTCTGTAACCCTAAATATGTTAACCTGTAAAAAATTTTAAAGTGTCGCCTATGGAGATTTTTAAGTACCGAAGTTTGGCACCATTCCACCAGTGTGCGCAATTAAAGTGTGACATGTCAGTTATCTATTTACTTAGCGTAACATCATCCTTCACATTATACAAAAAAATCGGGCTAACTTTAGTGGGTTTTTTTATATTCATAAAACAATTTGTTCCCCCCAAAAAAGTGCGTTTGAAAAATTGCTGCGCAAATACCATGTAACATAAAAAGTTACAACAACCACCATTTTATTCCCTAGGGTGTCTGCTAAAATATATATATATATATATATATATATATATATATATATATATATATAATGTTTGGGGGTTCTGAGTAATATTCTAGCAAAAAAAATTATGATTTTTACATGTAGGAGAGAAGTGTCAGAATTGGCGTGGGTTGTAAGTCGTTAATTACAATACGTAAGTAATATATAAACAATTATTATATATTGTTTTTAAGGTAATTTACTATATTTTCAAAACCTGTACTCAAGCAGGTGGCTTAACCCTCCTGGTGGTGATCCCGAGTGTGTCTCGGGGGTTAAATTTCAGTATCATTAGCGGTAACCCCGAGCCATACTTGGGATTGCATTGCAGAATCCAGGTCCAGGTAACTTACCTTGTCACCAGGATCCTGCGATGTCATCCCCACCCCCCCGGATCCTCCGCCTGATGCTCTGTGTGCCGGGCCCCGTTCCCTGCGAGCGTCGCAACGCACGGGGGCAGTGCCCGGCGCCAAATTCAAAAAGTAAACAATACATTACACATACAGTACACTGTAATCTTACAGATTACATTACTGTATCAAATTATTTCACCTCCCTTTTGTCCCCAGTGCTTTGTCTAGTGCCCTGCATACACATTTAGATTATATATACTGTTCTTTCTGCCTGGAAACTTGAGATTGTCCATAGCAACCAAAAAGTGTCCCTTTACGTCAAAAGTGGTTTTAGACCAGCTAGAAAACAGCGATAGTAAATTAGAACACTTGCAGATGTGAGCGATAGTGATTATTTTTATAATTATTTATAGTTATTTATTATATTATAATTTATGATTTCATGTTTCAAACTTTATCATACCCGGGATGTCTACTAGACTCTTGTTTGGACAGACTTAGGTGTGTTATTACTAAGAATTACAGGCCTACAATATAAAACGCCAAATTTCTATACAAAACAATGTACCGCTTTGCGATTCAAAAATCTGACATAATCATACCGCCAGGGAGGATAATGGACAAATTACTGAAGTTTGAAGTTATAACTTCAAACCAGTAATTTCACAGTAAATAGATAAATAATTAATTATTATGTTATAACATAAAGCATAATAATATATGATTTAGCTTGATTAAAACAGTACCTTTTCAGCAGACAGCAGATTCTCATTCTCCCTCTTAACTGTGTGTGAAAAAATATGGGATTATGGGTAAATCTTATACCCATAAACCAATGCATTTTCCTTCTAGTTAAGAGGGCTGGATTGGAAGGGAGCATTTGTCTTCTATGCCACTGCAATGAGAAGACAGCCTCCACGGCAGCATTTTTATTGGACAGCTTGTTCCAATGGTGCTTTACCATTGGTCCGAGGCTCCAAGCTGTCCATTAAGCTCAGTGCCTCTGACAAGAAGTCAGAGGCACTGTGAGCTCAGTCTCTCAGTCGCTGCAAACAGAGTGTGCCAGCTTGTATTTAAACTGGCCGCTCTGTATGTAGCTTCTGACAGGCTGCGCAAGGAGCCCCATATCTCTGGAACATTAGGTGGCAGGAGCCCAAATTTTTGACCAGTGGTGGGGCAGGACTTCAGGTCACCAAGCTATGACCTCTCGAAGCTCGATCTTTTTTTTGGTATTTTTTTTATGTTCATGACAGGTGAGGCTCTGTCTTGTGTGTCATTCTTCTTTTCTCTTTGCACTATAGGCATAAGGATGTACGCTTGGGCAATCTAATGCCGCGTACACAGGGGTGGAAATTTCAACCGGACTGGTCCGACGGACCGAATCCGGCAGACAATCTGACCGTTTGTGGGCTCCATCGGACCTGCAGCAGACTTTTTCGGTCAAAAATCTGACGGACTTTAGATTTGAAACATGTTTCAAATGTTTCCGACGGATTCGAGTTTGGTCGAAAAGTCCGATCATCTGTACGCTAGTCCGACGGACTAAAACCGACGCTAGGGCAGCTATTGGCTACTGGCTATGAACTTCCTTATTTTTGTCCGGTCATACGTCATCACATACGAATCCATCGGACTTTGGTGTGATCGTGTGTGGGCAAGTCCGTTCGCTGGGAAAGTCCGTCGGAAGTCTGCCGAAAGTCCGTCGGATAGACCATCGGACCAGTCCGGTCGAAAAGTCCGCCGTGTGTATGCTGCATAACTTGTTTTAAATGGCGCATAGTTCTTCCTAATATACCATTGTCATTTGGTTTATTTCCACCTATTGCTTTTTTCAGACCCATTCGTATTAGCCTTGGTCTATCAGGCTGCAAGGCAGATAGAGAGTTTTCAGAAAACTTCATTTTACCTTTACCTATTATTAGAAGGCCAGCCAGTCCAGAAACACCACTATCAGTTACCATAAGGCTGGGTTCACACTATTGTGAATTGGATGTGGGATTCCCCGCATCCAATTTGCAATAGAAAGAGATTGTGCCCGGCTCTCTATGGAGCCGGTTCACATATCTCCGATGTGGCTCCGGTGAGAATTTGCACCAGAGCCCTGTGCGTCTTTTGGTCTGTTTCGGGTCCGAATTCAGCCAAAATTGAGGGCTGAAATCGGACCTGAAACGATGAACCAGGACGCATAGGACCCCAGCTGGAAGCCACATCGGTATTAGGTGTGAACCAAGCCTAAAGGTAATCAGAGCCAAAATTGAATTGACAAACTGACATGTTATCTATAGATTTGACTCGCTAGCAATAAGGTTTGGTAACACCAACTCTCTTTAGAACAATTTAGTTATGCATTGAAGGTCAAAAGATTGACAATGACATCTCTGAAGATAGTATAGTTATTGAAATAAAAAGACACCTCGTTGCACCAGTTGGTGAAGATTCTAGCCAACGGATTCTTGAAATAAAGGGTTGACCATGAGGACTAAAAATAGTGATACTATGTCAAATCACATGGAGCTGTATCAGCCTTCCAAAATACATTCTCCTTTCACCTAGTCCCCAGCAGGGAATACTAGAATGTGCTATGTTTGGCATTATAGACTGCATTACATTGTGTCACAAATCTTTCTGGTATTGTCGTATTATGATGTTAATAAAATAATTTATTTTGATTAGATCATCCTTACAGTGACCTAGGTACACTTGATCCATAACGCCAACAACAGCTTTGCGAGAGGACTTGTGAAGGTTATACAGTGCCTTGCAAAAGTATTCACCTCCCTTGGCTTTTTACCTATTTTGTTACATTACAGCCTTTAGTTCAATGTTTTTTTTTTAAACTGAATTAAATGTGATAGATCAGAACACAATAGTCTAAGTTGGTGAGGTAAAATTTAAAATACATACATAAAATTATTTTTCAGAAATAAAAAACTGATAATTGCCATGTGCGTATGTATTCACCCCCTTTGTTATGAAGCCCATAAAAAGCTCTGGTGCAGCCAATTACCTTCAGAAGTCACATAATTAGTGAAATGATGTCCACCTGTGTGCAATCTAAGTGTCACATGATCTGTCATTACATATACACACCTTTTTGAAAGGCCCCAGAGGCTGCAACACCTAAGCAAGAGGCACCACTAACCAAACACTGCCATGAAGACCAAGGAACTCTTCAAACAAGTCAGGGTTAGGTTATAAAAAAAATATCCAAATATTTGATGATCCCTAGGAGCACCATCAACTCTATCATAACCAAATGGAAAGAACATGGCACAACAGCAAACATGCCAAGAGACGGCCCCACACCAAAACTTACGGACTGGGCAAGGAGGGCATTAATGAGGGAAGCAGCACAGAGACCTAAGGTAACGCGGAAGGAGCTGCAGAGTTCCACAGCAGAGACTGGAGTATCTGTACATAGGACGACAATAAGCCATACGCTCCATAGTTTTGGGCTTTATGGCAGAGTGGCCAGAAGAAAGCTATTACTTTCAGCAAAAAACAAAATGGCACGTTTTGAATTTGCGAAAAGGCATGTGGGAGACTCCCAAAATGTATGAAGGAAGGTACTCTGGTCTGATGAGACTAAAATTTAACTTTTTGGCCATCAAAGAAAACGCTATGTCTGGTGCAAACCCAACACATCACATCACCCAAAGAACACCATCCCCACAGTGAAACATGGTGGTGGAAGCATCATGCTGTGGGGATGTTTTTCAGCAGTCGGGACTGGGAAACTGGTCAGAGTTGAGGGAAAGATGGATGGTGCTAAATACAGGAATATTCTTGAGCAAAACCTGTACCACTCTGTGTGTGATTTGAGGCTAGGAGGGAGGTTCACTTTCCAGCAGGACAATGACCCCAAACACACTGCTAAAGCAACACTTGAGTGGTTTAAGGGGAAACATATAAATGTGTTGGAATGGCCTAGTCAAAGTCCAGACCTCAATCCAATAGAAAATCTGTGGTCAGACTTAAGGATTGCTGCTCACAACTTGAAGAAGCTGGAGCAGTTTTGCAAGGAGAAATGGGCAAAAATCCCAGTGGTAAGATGTGGCAAGCTCATAGAGACTTATCCAAAGCGACTTGGAGCTGTGATAGCAGCAAAAGGTGGCTCTACAAAGTATTGACTTTAGGGGGGTGAATAGTTATGCACATTGACTTTTTCTGTTATTTTGTCCTATTTGTTGTTTGCTTCACAATAAAAACAAAAAAATCTTCAAAGTTGTGGGCATGTTCTGTAAATAAAATGATGCAAATCCTCAAACAATCCATGTTAATTCCAGGTTGTGAGGCAACAAAACACGAAAAATGCCAAGGGGGGGGGGGTGAATACTTTTGCAAGGCACTGTAGGTTGTTTTCCAATAGGGTAAAGCAATGCAATGTGAAAAGGAGGGGCACTCTATAGTTTGCAGCTTGCTATTGCAGGATGAGCCAGAAGCATCGGTGGGGGACCCCAGAAGAGAATCAGAGCTGCTCTGTGCAAAACCGTTACACAGAGCAGGGAAGTATAACATGTTTGTTGTTTTTAAAAAAATTTAAAAACATCTCATGTAAGGGGGACTTTGATGGAGACTCTAATATAAGGGGCTCTGATGGAGACTCTTATGCAGGGGGGACTCTGATGTAAGGAGGACTCCAATGTAAGGATGCATTTGGTGGGGACTCTAAAAAAAGGGGCCTCTGATGGGGACTTTCATGTAAGGGAGACTCTGATGTAAGGGGGCAGATCATATAGGGGCTCTGATGGAGACTTTCATGTAAAGAAGATCTCTGTTGGTTACAGAACAAATCCATATTCCAAAGCAAGTGATAGACATAAAAGCATCAATGGGACAGGGTGCAAAAAAAAACAGAAAACAATTTTATGTTTAAAAAATCAGTCCTATTTTTTTTTTTTTTTTACAAATCAAGCTATAAAAGCACAGAGAGTACATACTCTCCATGTATAGCAATACATATTTGCAGTATTCTAAAATGTATCATTTTTTTCAGAGATACATTAAGTGTTAAAATCAATATAATACATATAAAACACCTCTTTGGCTACCTCCTTCGTACTTATAAATGCCTACTTCATCTGAGAACCATTGTTTGACACTTATAGATTCAAAACAATATGACTATGAAGTGTTTGGATCATAATAGGTAAAATAAGCAGGAGGCTGCCAACTTTGACACATTTCACACTTTGGCTTCATCAGGAAGAACAGAGGTTGTTTGCGATAGTAGGTGCAAGCGGGTAAGTGTTTAAAGTAAATAAATCAGTAAATATACATTTAAGCAGTGCAAGTTCTTAATAGCTACATTTATACAAATAAACTGGTACATTCACATTGGTACAATAGTTAAATCTTTTACAGATAAACCTTCTTGGTAATCAAATCATATGACAATATAGTAGGTTTTTAGAAAATACTTTATGACACTTACATATGCTGTAGGTTAGGGACCGCAAAGTGGGTGTTGAGGGCCATAAGCAGAATTCTGAATGATCTTATAAGCATCTAAAACAGTCATCAACACAAGCATAAACCCCATCGACACAGGCCCTTAAAGAAGTTGTAAAGTCAGCCCTTTTAGGGCTTCCTCGGGGGATGTTTACCCCTTCCCTCTCACTCCTTTTCACCACAGTGATTACTACCTCCTTCGTTTTTGGTTTTCATACTTACACTCTTGTTCACCAGACAGAGACCGGCCTTTTGGCCCTGTCCCTGGGCTCTTCTTAGCCAGCCTCTCTGTGTGCAGCATAGTGTCCGTTTCTCCATTTGGCTCAACATCAAGTTGCAGGTAAAACATCACTTGTTTGGTGGCTGATGGGCCAGGCGGTCAGTAGCATAACTATCATTTTTGATTATAGTTTTTGTTGTATATTTTTTGTATTGTCTTTTAACTGTACTTTGTTCTATGCAGTACCACATCTACCTCTCAATAAACACCCCCTGAGGAAGCCCTAAAAGGCGAAACATGTCGGGATATGTCACTCCATGCTATTGTTGAGTGACCATTTGTTCCATCATTTGACTAGATGTGTATCTCTGTCTGCGTAATATATGTACGCCAATAATTTTAAAATCTTTGTGTAATAAATTTTATTTTTTTTTTTACATTTTGATGTATTGTCAGTAATTGTCAGTAATTTTTTTGCTTGGCACCCCTAAAATCCCACCAAAATCTTCTTCCCGTCTACATATTTTTCAGGGATGTTGGTGCCACCTTTTTTGACATTGTCACCTATCCATACAAGCTACTATGGTACTGAAGAGGGTTACAGGTTGTCAAGGTCACCAAGGCACTGTAGACAGCTATTGCAAGCACCAGATGATTTGCATTCTGCTTTAGAAGCAGGAGCAGCAGCAACATGGTGAATCCTCTTGGTTGAATGGTGGAAGAGTACACAACACTCCAAACTATATCCTTATTCTTCAAAAAAAAGCCATACAAATCCACAACTTATTGGTCCTATAATCTGTTTTTCATGAAAGTATTTTTTACTGTATTTTTCTGCCTCCTTGTGCTGTCCTCTACAAGCTCCAGAACTTCTCCTTTTCCCCCACACTTCCATATGTTTGGAATGAGCAGTGCACATTAGTTGCGGTCATGTGCACTGCTCTATACACATTACAAATCCCATAGTCCATTTTGACAGTGAGCAAGAGAGGATACATAGCTCCCAACTGTCCCAGATTTCGAGGGACTGTCCCTGATTTGGAACAATGTCCCTCTGTCCCTCATTCCTCCTCATTTATCCCTCATTTTGGTCTGATCTATATAGTTGTATATAAAATGCACTTTTTATCTATCAAAAAGTGTTTCCCAGAGCTAAACCTTTTATCCGATTTTTAAATTGCTGCATTTGTAAATTCCGAAAGCCAATATAAAGGAATAGTAGTGGTAAAAAAAGCATTTGTGGGTTTTTGTACAATTCTCTTTTAAGGGGTCATGGCAGGGGGTTTGTACTATGTCTGCATACATTTGCTGATAGGTGTCCCTTATTCTCATCTCAAAAAGCTGGGAGGTATGAGGATGGTTATGTTCCTACATATAGTTGGACCATGGGGAACAACTCCAGTCCTCGGGACCCACCAACAGGCCAGGTTTGCAAGATAGCTGAAATACATCACAGGTGATATCACTTGCTGCTCAGTGATTGCAGTATTCTAGTCTGCAACTCCCCAAGGTAATACTTAAAATCTGGCCTGTTGGTGGGTCCTGAGGACTGGAGTTGAGAACCAGGAAGTTGGATCACAGCAGCAAAATAAATTGGAGATTTGGAGGCTGAGAGCAATAGAAGGTATATTTATTATTATTATTTATACATACCTAAATAGATTTTTTTATTTTTTTTTTAAACCAGAGTTTAGTATCTCCTTAACCACCTCAGCCCCAGAAGGATTTGCCCCCTTAATGACCAGGCCATTTCTGCAATACGGCACTGGCTTTAACTAACAATTGCGCAGTTGTGCAACGCTGTACCCTAACAAAATTGGTGTCCTTTGTTACCTACAAATAGAGCTTTCTTTTCATGGTATTTGATCACCTCTGTGGTTTTTATTTTTTGCGCTATAAACAAAAAAATACCTCAGCCCACATCATCCTACTGAATTTAGAAGCACTCGGTGGAGTGTTCATCAGCTGTTACAGGGAGCCACAAAAACACAGTAAGATATGATTTAATGAACAATAGATTACAGGGCCATTAACCACTTCAGACCCCCAAAGATTTGGCTGCTCAGACCAGGCCATTTTTTGCAATACAGCACTGCGTCGCTTTAACTGACAATTGCACAGTTGTACCCAAACAAATTTGACATTTTTTATTTCCCACAAATAGAGCTTTCTTTTGGTGGTATTTGATCACCTTTGCGGTTTTTATTTTTTTGCGCTATAAACAAAAAAAGAGCGACAATTTTGAAAAAAAAACACAATAATTTGTACTTTTTGCTATAATAAATATCCCCATTTTTTTTTTTATAAAAGCTAATTTTTTTTCCTCAGTTTAGGCTAATATGTATTCTTCTACATATTTTTGGTAATAAAAATCAAAATAAGCGTATATTGATTGGTTTGCGCAAAAGTTATAGTGTCTACAAAATAGGGGATAGATTTATGGCATTTTTATTATTATTATTTTTCTACTAGTAATGGTGGCGATCTGCGATTTTTATCGGGACTGTGATATTGCGGCGGACAAATTGGACACTTTTGACACATTTTTGGGACCATTGACAATTATACAGTGATCAGTGCTATAAAAATGCACTGATTACTGTATTAATGTCACTGGCAGGGAAGGGGTTAACACTAGGGGGCGATCAAGGGGTTAACTGTGTTCCCTAGGTGTGTTTTAACTGTAGGGGGGATGAGACTGTCTAGGAGGAGAGAGAGATCGGTGTTCATACATAGTATGAACACATGATCTGTCTCTATTCCCCTGAAAGAACCGGGATTTGTGTGTTTACACACACACAGATACCGGTTCTTGCTCTGTCACGAGCGATCGCGGGTGCCTGGTGGTCATCGCGCCCCCTGGGCACTTGCATCGGCTCCGGGCACAGGCTGCGGGAGCGTGCCCCCCCAGTGGCCAAAAGGCGAAGCAACGCAAGGTAACGTTGTTTCGCCCAGCTGTGCCATTCTGCCTCAGTAAAACTGTGGCGGCTGGTCGGCAAGCAGTTAAGTAGTGAATATGGATATGTGTATGGATTATTTTTGGATAAATAAGGATATCGTGTAGTGTCACTTTAAGATTGCACCACTTTACATGGAACTGCATTCCACAATCAAACTAGCAAAAAAAGCATAAATGCTAATAATAAAACCACACGGTACCAACCTTGGCTTTGAGCTGGCCACAGCACTTTTATTAGTTTAAACAAGAAAAATCATTAAATATTAAAATTTATTATCACAATAAATATTTATCAAATTGTTCAGCCATTAAGATTAAAACAAATACCAAAAACTCATGAAACACATGAAACAACAAAGCTTAATCTACTCATTGAAAAAGGTGTGACCGACCACAGAAAAAGGGGCCACAACAAATGAAGTCAGAGGAAGGGGAGCTCAATGTGTAGTGAGTCCGGTCACCTGACGGTGAGTCGCTGGTCCAGCTCCTTTGTAAGGGAGAGGCACAAGCCGCAGTGGACTCCAAGAGAGGCATGAAGAGAGTGAAGCCTCGTACACATGATCGGATTGTTGGCCAACAAAGCATCAGACTTTTGTCCGAATGGCGTGTGCCAGGAACTTGTCTTGCATACAAATGGTACACAATTGTCGGCCAACAAACACGAACGTAATGACGTACTACAAGGTATTTCAGCTCTTGAGCGGCACCCTTTGGGCAAGTTATGCTAATATCGTGTTTGGTGAGCATTGATTCCGAGCATGCGTGTTTGTACTTTCAACTTTTGTGTGAGGGGGGCTGAATTCCCCCGCTGACAGCTGGGGGAAGGGGAGGACTCCAGCAGCCCACAACCAGCCTAAACTAGGGCTTATTTTTGGGGTAGGGCTTATATTGCAGCCCTCCTTGAAAATCGGGGTAAGTCTTATTTTCGGGGTAGGTCTTACTTTCGGGGAAACACGGTAAACAAATTATGTCATACATCCTAGAAGTCTTCAGGAGGAGAGGAGAGGAGGAGGGGTTTTCTCAGCTAAGAACACTCTCCTGCATGCTTGAGCTAAGGGCAGATAGATTCCAGGAAGTACATGCTAAATTAATCATTTGCCTTTACTCAAGATGGCCACGGGCAGAAATACTAGGAGGTGTTTTTTCCAAGTGATTTCTCAACAAAATAAAGCATAGGGTCACGGATAGATGGGGGAGTTTGCTTTGAATATTAAAAGTGTTTGCTTCCGGGTTCATGCCTGGTCGTAATACCTCGTTCAACTTACGGAAATTGTTTATAGATCTACAGGCCACACATGAAAATGTAGGATCCCGGGTGATTGTGACGCTTGACACGGCCAAGGCGTTTGACTCTGTGGAGTGGGACTACCTGTGGCAATGCTTGGGGAGGTATGGTTTTGGCCCCAGGTTTCTTAAGTGGATCAAACTACTTTATCAAAATCCTACAGCTAGAGTGGTGGCGAACGGGTGGCCGTCTCAGGAGTTTGACCTCAGCCGAGGCACGAGACAGGGCTGCCCTCTTTCCCCACTTCTCTACGCCCTAGCTGCAGAGCCTTTGGCCGTGTCTATTCGTGCAAACCCCGAAATTGTAGGTCTACAAATGGGAACCTTAACCGAAAAAATTAGCTTATATGCAGACGATACCCTACTATATATAGCTGACTCAGGTCCTTCCCTTCAAAAAGCACTACAGCTGATTGAACACTTTGGAACGTTTTCCGGTTTAAAGATAAACTGGGAAAAGTCCCAGATACTACCTATAGACAGTTTCCCTCCACCTGAATCATGGACAGAGACCCCACTAAAAAGAGCAGATACAATCAAGTACCTAGGAATTCATATATCCAAAGATCCGGCTGATTACATTTCCCTCAATATAGAACCCCTCTTTACACTAGTCAAAACCAAAATACGCACTTGGGCCCATTTACCACTAGGAGTATGGGGTCGCATAAATCTGATAAAAATGGTCCTTCTTCCGAAAATCCTCTACATATTGTGGCATACCCCAATCTATCTCTCATTAAAATACTTTAAATCCCTTGAGGCTTTACTCAAACCCTTTGTGTGGGGGACTAATAGACATAAAATCGCATGGCCAGCGCTTAAAAACCCGACGGACATGGGGGGGAATGGCCTTACCAGATCTAAACTTTTATTACATTGCATCAAAATTATCACAACTATTTTACATAGACAAGATGGATAAGTACGCTTTCTGACCCCTCTTTGTTCTAAAAGAGTGCAGCTTACCGGGGATTCCCTTTATGCAATATCGGCAGGATCCAAGAATACTGAGATGGGGGGAGACAAGAAGTCCTTGATATACCACTACAGACGTATTTGGGACCTTGCTTCCACTAAATTAGGAATACCTAGACTACACGACCATACACCGATATGGCACAACAGGGATATGACAGAATTTATAAACATACCGGAATCGGAGTTGTGGGAATCTAGGGGAATTTACTATATACATCATCTGCTACTCAATGGAACCCTCAAAAACTACAACATACTCAAAGAGGAATTTTCTCTTCCAAATTTCATGTTCTTCAGATACCTACAAGTAAGACATGCGACCCAAACACAATTCTTGCAGGCTGAGGCTCCGCCCACTCTTCATCCCATTATGGCTATTGTTAAAAATACAGACCCACGTGGATTAATATCCACATTTTATAATATGCTCCTAACTCCCACTTCGTCAAAAATAGCGTTTGATTTGAAGCCTCGCTGGGAAAGAGAGGTGGGACTGATGGAAAATGAGGAGTGGGAGGAAGCCCTCGAGACATGCAAAGCAGTATCACCAAAACTTTCAGATAGACTCTCTCAGATTTACATAACACATAGAACATACCTTACTCCAATTCGAGTAGCCAGATACAAACGTAATCAGTCTACCCTATGTCCGATGTGTGGACAAGAAACAGGCACGTTCTTCCATTTAATATGGACATGTCCCAAGATTCAGCAACTTTGGAAACAGGTTATAACATTTCTACACAATACCATGGGCTCCCCAATAGCGCTAGAACCAAAACAATGTCTCCTAGGGATATTTCCAGACACAGTAGACAAATTTACCAAGGTATTTTTACATGAAACCCTATTCTCTGTCAGGAAAATAATTGCAAGAAAGTGGATGAAGCCAACCCCTCCCAGTGTGGCGGAATGGAAAACAGAAGTTAACGCAACCCTGCCATACAAAAAGCATATTTACATTAATAGAGGTTGTCCGATAAAATTCAACAAAATTTGGGATCGATGGCTGCAAGAACCTGAAACCTGTACTTAATTATAAGCTCGTTTAGCAATATAAAACTTAGATCTCTATAACTAAGACTTTATTCCAGTTACAAATAAGAGAAAGTTTAAATCAAAAGATATCATGGTCAATGTTGTTCTCCCATAATGGTCATGTCTGCGCAGTGCACAATATATCCCATACAGACTTAAATGTATGTAACATACATGAGAACACCAGGATATATATATATATACAACACATATACTAAAATAAGAAAAACAATAAATGTTCAACGGGGGTGGGGGGGAGGGGGATAATATTACTCTTTATATTGATAGTATTTCATAGTTGTATACACCTATTTCTGCGTTAGTGCATGTTACTCCTAATTTTGACTATATAAACAGTGTATACCTCCCTTGTTTAACATGCATTTTATGTACATGTATATTGGTACAACTCTGTATTTATATGCACCATTTTTTATTTAATAAAACCTTTGTTTAATGAAAAAATGTTTGCTTCCTTCTCCCCTCTGTTGCCACATTTTGCACCTTTCGGGGGGAGGGGGCAGGTACCTGTCAAAACCAGGTATCCGCTCCTACTTCTGGATAAAATCACTGCAATCGTTGTTCGGCTATCTACAAAATTTTCTGCCCCTCTTATCCCCCCCCTCCCTACTGCCTTCTGGGAGACACACAGGTCCCAGAAGCCAGCGGGACCATTCAGAAAGCACAGCACGACTCACGCATGCGCAGTAGGAAACCGGCTGTGAAGCCACAAGGCTTCACTTCCTGCTTTGCTTAATGAAGATGTCGGCACCTGCACCCGGAGCCAATGGATGGACTGGCTCGGGGTGCTGACATCGCAGGATCCCAGGACAGGTAAGTGTCCTTATATTAAAAGTCAGCAGCTACAGTATTTGTAGCTGCTGACTTTTAGTTTTTTTTTTTTGTACAGGCTGGAACTCCGCTTTAAATAGTGTTTTTGGTTTGTGGAGTTCAGATGCAGTGAAGATCCATTTTAGGTATCATTGGGCTTAAATAGTTATTAGTTATTTTCCTCTTAAAATCTGATCTGAGATAAAATAGCTTTTCTCCAAATCTTTTGCAATTCACAAAAAACTCTACTAAAATAAAGCATGAGTTATTTCATCAGGATGTGAGGTATTTACTCATGAAATCATTCAGTATTTAATCTCATGACATGATATCCAGTGGAATGGATATAGTGGAGTAGGATTAGAACCCAGTGGCGACCCGTCCATGCAGGACGCTGGGGTGCTGCCCAACTAATCCATGCATCCGGCACCTAATCTACATGCAGGGCACTGGACGCATGGATTCCAATGTTTTTTTGTTTTTTTTTGAAGCTCATGAGGATCTAGTTGGCTTAAAAAAAGGGTGTCCTCCCACTTGTGTGACAATAGAGAATTAACCACTTGCCTTCACGGCCAATTCTGCCCAATTTTTTTGTATAATGTGAAAGCTGATGTTGCGCCGAGTAGATAGATACTTAACATGTAGCGCTTTAAAATTACGCACACTCGTAGAATGGCGCCAAACTTCGGTACTTAAAAATCTCCATAGGCAACGCTTTAAACATTTTTACAGGTAACCTGTTTAGAGTTACAGAGGAGGCCTTGGGATAGAATTTTTGCTCTTGCTTTAACATGTGTGGTTTGATAGTCGTTTACATATGAGGGCGTGGCTTATGTATGCGTTCGCTTCTGCATGCAAGCACGTGGGGACGGGAGCACTTTACTTTTTTTTTTTTTTTAGTTTTATTTTCATACTTTCCCTTTAATTTTTTTTTTTTAATCGCTTTTATTCCTATTACAAGGAATGCAAACATCCCTTGTTATAGGAATAGTGCATGACAGATCCTCTTTATAGAGAGATGTGGTGTCAATAAGACCCTACATCTCTCCTCCAGGCT
This sequence comes from Aquarana catesbeiana, assembly GCF_042186555.1. Classification (NCBI taxonomy): domain Eukaryota; kingdom Metazoa; phylum Chordata; class Amphibia; order Anura; family Ranidae; genus Aquarana; species Aquarana catesbeiana. The sequence continues at coordinate 283,643,230 of NC_133326.1, forward strand.
GGAAAGCCTGAGATAAAAAAAACAAAACAAACAGAATGATCTTGGCTTTCCAGCTGAGTTCACGGCAGTATTTACAACTGCCAGGATGGACGTGATGTCATAACATCACGCCCGGACCTCCGAGAGTCAAAGGGACCATCTGGCATTCTCTATGGGGAACTTCGGCGGATTCCTTCTCTGGCTCGCCGATCGCATGGGCTCACCGATAGAAGCACCAAAGCACATTCATGTCCGTCTCCCGCCCATAGGGGGGATTGCTGCCATCTGTCTCTCGCGGGGAGAGGGAGGTGGGGGTGATCGCCGTCTTCCGTCCCCCACCGGGGAGGAGGGATGGTGTTAGTTTGTCCCCCCCCCAAAAATATTGAGCACTAGCCGCCACTGTTAGAACCCCTGTCAGTCTTTAGTGCTAATAAAGCTGTAATATGATTTAAACCATAGAATCACGCCAACTCACTAAGTCAGTGTGGTCCCTGTAGCATATGTATTAATACAAAAGAAAAAATGTGTCCAGAATACAAAGGGAAGCTGCTTTCACAGGACTAGACATGTGCGCTGTCAATAAATTAATTTTGTTTCGTTTCGTTCCGCTCCGTTTCGTATTGGCCGTTAATTCCTATTTCGGAATTCGTGTCCCAAATTCAATTTGGATTCTTATGAAATACGAATTTTCATTAGGTTCGTTAACTTTTCATAACAATTACGAACGTTCGTTATGAAGAGTCTCAATATGGCAGTCGTCAGCCTCATTATGCTCATTATGAGGGGACTCCCACCATCCCTGTGCTGTGCTGACTTCCTCCTGGGGCTGTACCCCTGCTGTGCTCATTATGAGGGGGCTCCCACCATCCCTGTGCTGTGATGACTTCCTGGGTTTGTACCCCTGCTGTGCTCATTATGAGGGGCTCCCACCATCCCTGTGCTGACTTCCTGGGTTTGTAGCCCTGCTGTGCTCATTATGAGGGGCTCCCACCATCCTTGTGCTGTGCTCATCCCTGTGCTCTTCCTCGGGGAAGTCAGCACAGCACAGGAATGGTGGGAGCCCCTCATAATGAGCACAGCAGGGTAGAAACCCAGGAATCTCCCGAACAGGGGCACAGACACTATAAAAACCGTTTTGACTTTAGTTATACTTTAAAGAGGAGTTCCACCCATTTAAAAGTCAGCAGCTACAAAAAGTGTAGCTGCTGACTTTTTATAATCAGACACTCACCTGTCCCACGGTCCAGCGATGCTGGTGCAGGAATCCTCGCTCCTCTCCCCCACCTCTCCGTGGCGCTGGCACTCTAATGCCCTGTACACACGGTCGGATTTTCCGACGGAAAATGTGTGATAGGACCTCGTTGTCGGAAATTCCGACCGTATGTAGGCTCCATCACACATTTTCCATCGGATTTTCTGACACACAAAGTTTGAGAGCAGGATATAAAATTTTCCGACAACAAAATCCGTTGTCGGAAATTCCGATCGTGTGTACACAAATCCGACGGACAAAGTGCCACACATGCTCAGAATAAATAAAGAGATGAAAGCTATTGGCCACTGCCCCATTTATAGTCCCGATGTACGTGTTTTACGTCACCGCGTTTAGAATGATCGGATTTTCCGACAACTTTGTGTGACCGTGTGCATGCAAGACAAGTTTGAGCCAACATCCGTCGGAAAAAATCCTAGGATTTTGTTGTCGGAATGTCCGAACAAAGTCCGACCGTGTGTACGGGGCATAACTGTGGGTGCCCGGCTGTGGCTTCACAGCCGCACGCGCACTGCGCATGCGCGAGCCGAGCTGTGCGCTGTGAATGGCCGGGTAATCACGTCACAGGTCCCAGAAGATTGTAGGGAGGGAGAGGGGGTGATCTTTCTTCTGGCGCCGCGGCACCAGGGGAGGAAGTTAGAGCTGGATGCCTGTAAAAACAGGGTACCCACTCCCCCCCCCCCAAAAAAAATTACATGTCAAATGTGGCATGTCAGGGGCTCACCAGCACTTTTGGGTGGAACTCCACTTTAAGTAAATCATCCCCAATGATTCTGTGTTTTTCCATATTTAGGTTTCTATGTATTACTGTTGAGAAACTGATCCAAAAAGGTAGAGACTACTCCAAATTGGCGAATATATTTTTACATTCTTTAAATACCTCATGCCTGGACCATTACTTTTTTTTTTAAAAAGTCTTTTTATTAATTTTCAAAAAAAGAAACAAAAAAGAGAACAAACACTTAAACATACATTGGCCTTACATGAAATATAAATTATGATAATAGTTACAGCAGCACAGTTCACTGGGTCACTGGGAGAGTGCTATTCACAGTTGTACATGATATGAAAACACATTATAGATTCATTGTGTCCACTCGACATCTGCTTGGGAGCTATTTTGTGATCGGAATCTACTAGGAGGCCTCCGAAGCAGTGGAGGGATCTGCCAGCCATTTATACCAGACCTTGACGTATTTGTTGGGGCAGCCTCTGTTGGCATACGTGTCTTTATGTAGAGGTTAGATATTGTTGATTAGTTGTTTCCACAGGGAGAGAGGTGGGGGGGGGGTTGATTTGCGCCAACTAAGGGCTATGGCTTTGTGGGCATAGAACAGGAGCAATCCCACCAGCGTGCATTCCAAAACCGTAGGAATTAGTTATTCTATCAGGCCTAGCATGCAGATTGATATTAATGGTTGTAGTGGCACAGAAGTGGTTTGCGTGATAAAGTCTAATATCTCCAGTACCTGACAATTCCTGGGCAGATCCAGAAGATATGGGTGAAGTCCCCAGGAATCCCACCACATCTCCAACATCCGGGAGGGGAGTCGGGGTTCATTTTGTGTAGTCTATGAGGGGTGAAATATGCCCGATGGACTATCTTGAATTGGATCAGGCGATCTCTCAGAGCGACCAGGGAGCTAAATGGAAAATCCCACATGTCATCCCAGTCATTGTTGTCAAAATCGGGGATGTCATGAGACCATTTGGATCTTAGCTTTTCCAAAGTCGGGAGAGAGGTGATAATCAAGTGTGAATATAATTGCGAAGTGGGTATGTAGGACTGTGGTATGTTAAAATCAGAGTTCAGTTTGGAAAGTGGGACTAGGGACTGGCTGGAGACAATTAGTGTCACGGTTTTGATGTTAAATTTGGTCCAGGCATGGGGCTCGGGCAATTTATAGATGTGCTCCAGGGTTGTGTTTAGCCAAAGGGGGGCATTGGTTGAGATTGCCTGTTGAGGGTATTTTTCTATTTTGAGACCTGCCCCCCATGCACGCGGCGTGGTGCGCATGGAGGGTGTCAGTGGATGGGGGCCCTGGGGGGGCTCCAAAGAGCAAGAATTTGAGCGCCTCTAGGGATCCCAGCACTGCCGTCTCGACCTGGGTAGCTGGGTTGGAGATGTCTGGATTGAGCCACCAAGCAGCCGTTACTAGCTGGGTGGCTAGATAGTACTTATATAGATCTGGACATGCCAAGCCACCTTGGGAGGTCGGGCGTTTTATCAGTGTGGTCCAGCTGTATTTGGGGGATTGGGATCCCCATATGAAAGAGGCGAGGAGGCGATGTAGACATATGAAAAAAGGTTTAGGAATCCACTGTGGAGAGTGGAGAAATAAGTATGTGAATTTGGGTATTATTTTCATTTTGAACAAATTTATACGTCCCAACAGTGAAAGAGGCAATGATTCCCATGCCTTCAGCCGTTGCCGAGCCTCCTGAACTACCGGGGACAGGTTTAGGGGTAAGTAGTCAGAAGCCTGCCTAGAGACCACCACCCCTAGGTATTTAAAATTCTCGACCCATTGTAGAGGGATGTCAGTGGGAGCTGTGGCACGGGCTGCAGAGTCTATGGGGAACAGGAGAGATTTTGTCCAGTTAACTCTGAGGCTCGTGACAGAGGAAAAGGAGTTAAGGACCTGTAGGGCTCCCTCGAGCGATGGGCCCATGTTATTGAGGAAAAGTAGGAGGTCGTCTGTGTATAGGGCGACCCTCTCCTCCAGCCAGCCAACCTGCAGCCCCATAAGGTGAGGAGAGGTGCGAAGAGCCTCCGCAAGTGGCTCCATCGCAATGGCAAATAAGGCTGGAGAGAGAGGGCAGCCCTGCCGCGTGCCCCTGGAAAGATGGCAGGACTGTGACAGGCCCCCCCCAGCTTAATGGCCGAGGTGGGTTCACAGTAAAGGACCTTCATCCACTCAATGAAGATCGGGGGGAACCCCATCCTCCGGAGGACCTCCCAGAGAAGGCCTTTTCAATGTCCAGGGAGGCCACCACCCTAGATCTCTCATTGAGATGTTGCGCATGTATGTTAGTGAACAGGCATCTCAATTTACATCTGTCGCCCTGTTGGCAATGAAATCAGTCTGGTCAGTCTCAATGACAGATGGTAGTAGGGGCTGTAGTCTCGTGGTTAGTAATTTGGTGAGGATCTTGAAGTCTATATTAAGTAGGGCGATTTGCCTGTAGGAGGCTCAGGATGTGGGGTCTTTAGACGCTTTATGGATGAGAATGACGTGGGCATGACCCATAGAAGCCGGGAGGGCACCATCAGCCAAACATTGGGAATAAAGCTGGGCCAATTTGGGGGCCAGCAGGTCCCCATGAGTTTTGTAGAACTCAATGGGTATTCCATCTGGGCCTGGAGACTTCCCCGTGGAGAAGGACCTAATCACCTTCAGTACCTCCTCCGGGGTAATCTGCCTCATTAGGGAATTTCTCTCCCCATCAGACAACCAGCCAAGTGCCAAGGGGTCCAGCCAGGGTGCTAGGTCCCGTGGCTGGAAGTCCGAGGGTAGCACTGAGGTATAGAGGGAGCTGTAGTACTGGCGGAAGGCCTCTAGTATGTCTGACAGGGAAGAGGCCGATCCTCCCGAAGGGGACATTACATTAGGGATCACCGTCAAGGGTTTGTCATGTTGTGACAGCATCGCCAGAAGGCGACCGGTATGGTCTCCCAGTTCAAAAAAACGTTGTTTGTTCCGGTAAAGGTCAAGTCTAGTAACTCGCGTTTTGCTGCATTGAGGGAGTCAAAAGTGTGTGTCAGTGGGGTCGGCAGCATAGATGTCTGATTGGGATTGCGCAGCGGTCTGTAGGGCAGTAGTGGTAGCAGCTTGCTCTCTCCAGATCCCAGCAATAAAAGAGATGTATTGCCCTCTGGTAAAAGCCTTAAAGGCGTCCTAGGTCACTGCTGTGGAGGAGGACCCTGTATTAGGATCCCAATACTCCGCTAAGCGTGGTGGAATGGTATTTGGTCAGCATGGGAGATCCAATGGGTCCCCAGGTGCCAAAGGGACAAGGAATGAGAGGACGGAGAGCGAATGGTAAGGAGTAGGGGGCAGTGATCTGAGAGTCCGCTGGGCAAATATGAGGCGTCTAATACATCTGTCAGCATAGTCGGGTTGGCAAAGGCGAGATCAATGTGGGAGGAAGTTTTATGTGTATTGGAGAAAAAGGAGTATGCTCTGGTCGTGAGATGTTTCCATCTCCACACCTCAGATACACCTAGCGCCTCTGGCCATGAGAGAACTTTTTGGGGGGGGGGGGGGGGTTGGTAGGTCTGTCCAGGTCTGGGGCCAGAATAGCATTGAAATCGCCCATGAGTAACAGCCTGGCTGGGCAGTATGGAGTGATTTTCTCTAGAATGGTGTATAAGGTGGAGGAGGAAAAAGGAGGGGGGATGTATACACCTACCACAATATATTGGACACCCCAGACAGTGAACACTATTAACACATATTTACCCTGGGGTTCAGTGTGAACATGTTCCATCACACATGGGAAAGATTTACTGATCAGGATTGTGACCCCCTCTGGCATATATGGAATAAGAGGCGTGGAAGGCTCTCTGGATCCATGGCTTTTTCAGTGCCAGTAGTTTGCTGCCCATACGGTGCGTTTCCTGTAAAATTACCATATGTGGGGAATGCAATTTGAGGTATTTGAAGAGCACCGCTCTCTTAAATTTAGAATTGAGCCCCCGGACGTTCCAGGACAGTACACTAAAGGTGGGGGCGTCACATCCTGTCATGACCATTACTTATTTAACTTGTGCATTTAACTATTCATTTCCTTTAATGAATTGACTGTGATGGCATTTTATGAGTTATTTACCTCATGTTTTTGATTTGTGAGGTAAACAACTCATAAGGTGATAGTGAATTGACATTTTCAACATCTCATGATATAATTGGAGAAAATGTGTCACATGATTCAATTATCTCATGAGATATTCTTTAGTGGGTTAAGCCCACTATGCTTAGGTATGAACAAGAACGACTGAAAACCGGGTGATTTTGTATGTTGAGCATTTGGAAGCTTCGAACTGCAAAACGTTCAGGGGTGAATGGGACCTGCTGCATTCACACTATAGCATTTCGGGGATATGCAAAAAATGTGTGTTGTGCTTGCTGTGCCATTTATTGCAAAGTGAAACAGACGTGTTTTCATGCAAGAAAATGTGTAACAAAAGCGTGGTTAAAAACTGCAAAATGTTCGAAAAAAAGATGCATGAGATTCTTTGCCACGTTTGTTTCTTTTTTTTTTTTTGTTCCATCACGTTTGTTGCATGTAGGGCAACCCATTGAAAGTGTGACAAGGTGCATATGCGCAACGCATTTTTGCACATGTTCACGAAAAGCTATAACATGGATGCAGCCTTAAAGAGTAACTCCAATTTGTTGAGAAGAAACATTCCCCTCTGGGTGATCTATGTACATTACAAGGATTTTAACAAACTTTGTTGCAGATTCCTACCTTTTGTTATTCTGAAGGAATCTCTATTTGTTTGTCTGTGTCCATGTGGTAAGTGAATCTAATGGGAATGGTTTCTTAATTATGAACCAGATGCTGCATCTGCAGGGCTCTAATGAGGAAAATTGCAGGGCCTGCATCCCTTTAGATGATATTTTTGTTGCGTGGATGCTTGAAATCTGACTTGAATCCTAGTGTAGACTTCTGGGAAAATCAATGAGCCAATCACACAAGCAGGAAAGTGGAGTTATACTTTAACCACTTGCCGACCAGCCGCTGCCGATATACGGCAGCAGGTAGGCTCTATTGCGCAAATCACCATACCGGTACTTCGGTTCGTGTAATAGATACAGCGGGCACGTCGGCATGGTGCCGGAGCTGATGTGTGTGGCCGGCGGCCGCGGTGTCTGCTGGCCACCCACGATCGCTCCACAGAGAGGCAGAATGGGGATCTGTCAATGTAAACAAACAGATCCCCGTTCTGTCAGGGGAGTACAGAGTGATCGCCTATTCCTAGTGATCAGGAACATCAATCTCTCTCTACTCCCAGTCAGTCCACTGCCCCCACAGTTAGAAACGCCTCCCTAGGGAACACTTATCCTCTTGATCGCCCCCTAGTGTTAACCCCTTCCCTGCCAGTGTCTTTTATACAGTAATCAGTGCATTTTTATAGCACTGATCGCTATATTGTTGTCAATGGTCCCAAAAAGGTGTCAAAAGTGTCCGATCTGTCCGCCGCAATGCCGCAGTCCTGCTAAAAACCGCTGACCACTGCCACTACTAGTAAAAAAAAAAAATTAATAATAAAAATGCCATAAATATATCCCCTATTTTGTAGATGCTATAACTTTTGCGCAAACCAATCAATATACGCTTAACGCTATTTTTTTTTTCATTTTTTTGGGGGATATTTATTATAGCAAAAAGTAAAAAATATTGTTTTTTTTTTTTTCAAAATTGTCTCTCTTTTTTTGTTTATAGCGCAAAAAATAAAAACTGCAGAGGTGATCAAATTCCACCAAAAGAAAGCTCTATTTGTGGGGAAAAAAGCACATCAGTTTTGTTTAGGTACAACGTCGCACAACCGCGCAATTGTCAGTTAAACCAACGGTCATTAAGGGGATAAATCCTTCCGGGGGGCTAAAGTGGTTAACCACCTGATATACGTCGGCAAAGTGGCACGGGTGCGCAAAACAACGTACCTGTACGTCGCTGTGTCATCCGTGGCTAGCGGGCGAGTGCACGCTGTGGTCTTGATGTCTGTTGGTGGGCCGTGATCATGGCATGGAGAGGCAGAACTGGGAGATGCCTATGTGAACAAGGCATTGCCCTGTTCTGCCTAGCAACATGACAGGGATCTACTGCTCCCAGTGATCTGGAGCAGTGATCTCTGTCATGTTCTAGTGAGCCCATCCCCCCTACAGTTAGAACTCACTGAGGGAACACACTTAACCCCTTGATCGCCCCCTAGTGTTAAACCCCTTCCCTGCCAGTGTCATTTACACAGTAATCAGTGTACTTTTCTAGCACTGATCGCTGTATAAATGTCAGTGGTCTCAAGATAGTGTCAAAAGTGTCCGATCTGTCCGCTGCAATGTCGCAGTCACGATAAAAATCGCAGATCGACGCCATTACTAATAAAAAAAAAATATTCAAAAGAATGGCATAAATCTATCCCCTATTTTGTAGATGTGATAACTTTTGCGCAAACCAATTACTATATGCTTTTGCGATTTTTTTTTTACCAAAAATATGTAGAAGAATACATATTGTCCTGGACTGTAGAAGAAATCTGTTTGTTTATATATTTTTTGGGGCTATTTATTATAGCAAAAAGTACAAAATATTGCTTTTCTTTCAAAATTGTCGCTCTTTTTTTGTTTATAGCGCAAAAAATAAAAACCGCAGAGGTGATCAAATACCATCAAAAGAAAGCTCTATTTGTGGGGAAAAAAGAACGTCAATTTTGTTTGGGTACAACGTCGCACGACTGCGCAATTGTCAGTTAAAGCGATGCAGTGCCGAATCGCAAAAAAGGGCTTGGTCAGGAAGGAGGTAAATCCTTCCTGGGCTGTAGTGGTTAAGGTCGACTACAATATGGATCATCCTGGGGTTGGAAGAAAAGATCTCTAAAAATAATCCCCAGCAAAGTTTACAGGACTTGCAGAACAGAGGGAGCATGTGCTGCTCTGGAGGTCTGCTAGGTGGCAGCAGAGAGACCTGAGCTTAGTCTGACAGAACAGAAAGGTTTGGAGTGTAAACATTGTCGTTGGTTTGAATGATCGAGAAGAAAAGACATCCCCTATGCCAGTAGGATCTGCCTGGTGAAGAATTAGGAGAAGACAAGGCCGAGCCGCTCACAGCCGCCCCTGTCCCCCGCACCGTCTCCTGCACTGACCGGCACAGCCATGTTCCGGAGGATACTACAGATGGTGAGGAGCTGTGCACGTGAATGGCGCTTCCCAGAGCTGTGGGGGTGTGTGTCTGGCTGGGCAGAGTGGGAGCAGAGCTGGGCCTGAGCTGGGTGGCTTCATCTCCCGGGTCACATGACAGGCCACACCGACTCCCTGCCCAGGCCTGTCACTGCATGGGATCTTCTCTCATCAGTCATTGGACGAGGCCTGGGAGGATACACAGGGTTGGATGTCCATCACAGGCCCTCCACCCCACAAGATATCTTGTATCATGGAGCTCTCACAGCTTCTTCACTTGTCTCTAGATGTAGTAAGAGCTGCTAGATTAAGGCTGCTTTCATCCCTGGAATTTTCTTTATCAGAGTGACAACCCTTCATAGGACAGTGCAGGGCCGGTGTTGTCACCCTCCATAAGACAATGAAGGGCCGGTGTTGTCACCCTCCCTAGAACAGTGCAGGGCCGGTGTTGTCACTCTCCCTAGGACAGTGCAGGGCCGGTGTTGTCACCTTCCCTAGGACAGTGCAGGGCTGGTGTTGTCACCCTCCCTAGGACAATGAAGGGCCGGTGTTGTCACTCTCCCTAGGACAGTGCAGGGCCGGTGTTGTCACCCTCCCTAGGACAGTGCAGGGCTGGTGTTGTCACCCTCCCTAGGACAATGAAGGGCCGGTGTTGTCACTCTCCCCAGGACAGTGCAGGGCCGGTGTTGTCACCCTCCCTAGGACAGTGCAGGGCCGGTGTTGTCACCCTCCCTAGGACAGTGCAGGGCCGGTGTTGTCACCCTCCCTAGGACAGTGCAGGGCTGGTGTTGTCACCCTCCCTAGGACAATGAAGGGCCGGTGTTGTCACCTTCCCTAGGACAGTGCAGAGCCGGTGTTGTCACCCTCCCTAGGACAATGAAGGGCCGGTGTTGTCACCCTCCCTAGGACAGTGCAGGGCCGGTGTTGTCACCCTCCCTAGGACAGTGCAGGGCCGGTGTTGTCACCCTCCCTAGGACAGTGCAGAGCCGGTGTTGTCACCCTCCCTAGGACAATGAAGGGCCGGTGTTGTCACCCTCCCTAGGACAGTGCAGGGCCGGTGTTGTCACCCTCCCTAGGACAGTGCAGGGCCGGTCTTGTCACCTTCCCTAGGACAGTGCAGGGCCGGTGTTGTCACCCTCCCTAGGACAATGAAGGGCCGGTGTTGTCACCCTCCCTAGGACAGTGCAGGGCCGGTGTTGTCACCCTCCCTAGGACAATGAAGGGCCGGTGTTGTCACCCTCCCTAGGACAGTGCAGGGCCGGTGTTGTCACCCTCCCTAGGACAATGAAGGGCCGGTGTTGTCACTCTCCCCAGGACAGTGCAGGGCCGGTGTTGTCACCCTCCCTAGGACAGTGCAGGGCCGGTGTTGTCACCCTCCCTAGGACAGTGCAGGGCCGGTGTTGTCACCCTCCCTAGGACAGTGCAGGGCTGGTGTTGTCACCCTCCCTAGGACAATGAAGGGCCGGTGTTGTCACCTTCCCTAGGACAGTGCAGAGCCGGTGTTGTCACCCTCCCTAGGACAATGAAGGGCCGGTGTTGTCACCCTCCCTAGGACAGTGCAGGGCCGGTGTTGTCACCCTCCCTAGGACAGTGCAGGGCCGGTCTTGTCACCTTCCCTAGGACAGTGCAGGGCCGGTGTTGTCACCCTCCCTAGGACAATGAAGGGCCGGTGTTGTCACCCTCCCTAGGACAGTGCAGGGCCGGTGTTGTCACCCTCCCTAGGACAATGAAGGGCCGGTGTTGTCACCCTCCCTAGGACAGTGCAGGGCCGGTGTTGTCACCCTCCCTAGGACAATGAAGGGCCGGTGTTGTCACCCTCCCTAGGACAGTGCAGGGCCGGTGTTGTCACCCTCCCTAGGACAATGAAGGGCCGGTGTTGTCACGCTCCCTAGGACAGTGCAGGGCCAGTGTTGTCACCCTCCCTAGGACAGTGCAGGGCCAGTGTTGTCACCCTCCCTAGGACAGTGCAGGGCCAGTGTTGTCACCCTCCCTAGGACAGTGCAGGGCCGGTGTTGTCACCCTCCATAGGACAATGATGGGCCGGTGTTGTCACCCTCCGTAGGACAGTGCAGGGCCGGTGTTGTCGCCCCCCATAGGGCAATGAAGGGCCGGTGTTGTCACCCTCCATAGGACAGTGCAGGGCCGGTGTTGTCACCCCCCGTAGGACAATGCAGGGCCTGTGTTGTCACCCTCCCTAGGACAGTGCAGGGCCAGTGTTGCCTCCCCACATATGACAATGTAGTGGAGGTATTGTCCCCCTCTGTATGACTTCACCAGTCGTCTTGTTGCGTTCAGTATAAAAATACAATGCTGGTGTTGTCACCCTCTTAATGACAATGTAATGCTGGTGTTGTCATCCTCCCAGTGACAATGCAGGGCTGATGCTGTCACCCTCCATAGGACAATGGAGTGTGTGTTTGGTCACCCCACATAGGAAAATGTAGCAGTGGTGTTGTTACCATCCGTATGATTATGCAGCAGTGGTGTTGTCATTCTTGTCTTATAATGCAGTGGTGGTGTTGTCACCCTCCCGATGACAATGCAGGGCAGGTGTTGTCACCCTCCATCTTACCGTCTCTTGTCAGGCATATAACATACTCAGCTGGTGTTGTGACCCTCCTTGTGACAGTGCAGTGCTGGTGTTGTCATCCTGTTTTTTTCAATGCGGCCCTGGCGTTCGTTGACATCCTCTGTCCTACATTGCAGTGCTATTATTGTCACCCTCCATTTTACCTTCTTGTCATACTTGGCTCCACTGTGTTTACTGTATACTTTCATATATTTCTGCCCACCGGATACTACAGCCAGCACTCTACTTTCGGTGCCAAGTCTATGGGAGCTGTGGCTCTAATGCAGGGAAGGAATGCTGTTGTTTACCCTCTATTTCCTCTCCCCTTTCCATTCACAGAATGCCTTGTATTTTTTGAACAGGGTGCAAGAAGTACTCTGAATGGACTAGGAGAATTGATAGGCAGTTACACAACAGTGCAGCTTCTGTGTATGAGATCCAAAGCTCTCGTCCATTCACAGAACACCTTGAGGGGACTTTATCAAAACTGGAGCAGGCAGTATCTGGATCAGCTGTGCATGGCAACTAGGGATGCACCGATACCATTTTTGTACGAGTACCGATACTTTTTAGTACTCCCCGATACCAATTATCGATACCTACTGCAACCGTTTTGTATTCACTTCAGCTGTCGGCAATGGTGCAAATCACTGAAAAATTATTTACAACTGAAATAAATAGATTTTTAAAAAATTTTGCGCTTTTTCAATGTGAAATGTGTAAATACATGTTAATATATATGTGTAAAAATATTCACTAACAAAGCAAACAAATAAAAATTTTAATTGTTTATCGTTTGTAAAATCGACGTGAACAAAAAAAAAAAAAAAAAAGGAAAATAATTAAATGGAGGAGAATAGGGAGTTAATTAAGGCTGATTAGAGTAAATTAAGGGTTTATAAGGGGTTAAACAGAGAAACATTTATTCATCCCTTTGATCTGCAGATGAAGAAACAGAAAGATTCAAAAAGAAACAATGGGGGTTATTTACTAAAGGAAAATCCACTTTGCACTGCAAGTGCACTTGGAAGTGCAGTCGCTCTGGATCCGAGGGGGACATGCAAGGAAGATAAAAAACAGCAATTTAGCTTGCACATGATTGGATGATAAAATCAGCAGAGCTTCCCCTCATTTCAGATCTACCCCTTAGATTTAGAGCAACTGCACTTTCAAGTGCACTTGCAGTGCAAAGTGGATTTGCCTTTCGTAAATAACCCCCAATGTTTCTTTTTATTTTAGTGTTTCAGCGGCAGAGCAATGTTGTTAATAAACATTGCCAGCTGCTTTTTTTTTTGACAGCTCCAATTACCGGACTTCTTTAACACTTCAGCTGTCAACAGGGGAGACCACTGACAGCTCAAAGAACCGAGTATGAATGTATCGGTTTCAGGTATGGGTGCATTTGCACAAGTACCGGTACTTGTGCAAATACTCGGTGTCGGCACCAATACCGATACTAGTATCGCTGCAACCCTAATGCCAACCAAATACTGTTTTGAGCTTGTTCAGTTAAAATGGACCTAAACTAAACCAAAATGTATCCTTTGCAGCCAAGAAAACTGCCATTTTAACCACTTATTCTACAGCACGGCCATCTAGTTCAGGGAGGGCATTAATGGACATCTGCCCAGAACTACATTCCCTGCACACCCCCTGGGGCTTGCATCCAGTGCGTTCTGTGATCACTGTATCCTTCTGACAGATCAGGGTAAAGGGCCAATCACAGAGGCCTTTTACCATGTGATCAGCTGTGTCCAATTACAGCTCATTACATGTAACCAGGCCTGCTGGTTATCGCCATTCCTTCCCTTACGCGCTGTCACAGTGTGAGGTGAGGAGAGCCGGTAACTGGCAAGTGTGATAGGGGACACTGATAATCATTGCAGTGCTCAGTGTCGCCTATTAGTGCCCATCAGTGGTGATGAAATACCATAAAAGTAAGCTCTATCTGTTTCAAAAAATGATAAAAATTTCATATGGGTACGGACAGCGCTGAAAGCTGAAAATAGGCCTGGGCAGGAAAGGGGTGAAAGTGGTCAATCTGTGTTTGATGGTTTGACAGTTCAGTTGAGAATACAAGCATTTCTGGTATGCTGGGAATATAACTTTTTTTTTTTGATATTTAATCACAGCTGGGGTTTTTATTTTTTGCTAAACAAACAAAAAAAGATGGAAATTTTTGAAAAAAAAAATCATGTTTAATAGTTTGTTATAAAATTTTGCAAACAGGTAATTTTTCTCCTTCATTGATATGCACTGATAGGCTGCACTGATGGGCACAGTTATGGCGGCACTGATGGGGACAGATAAGGCGGTACTGATGGGCACAGATAAGGCGGCACTGATGGCCACTGATGGGTGCTGATGGGCGGCAATGATAGGTACCACTGATGGGCGGCACTGATGGGGGGCAGTGATGGGCGGCACTGATGGGCACTTATGGGCACTGTTAGGTGACACTGATAGGCACTGATAGATGGCACTGATGTGCAGCACTGTTGTTGCACTGATGTGGGCGCTGATGGGTGGCACTGTGGGCACTGATGGGTGACGCTGGCGGGCACTGGTAGGCAGCTCTGCTGCCTATTGCTGTGTCACTGGCAGGGGCAGATGATCACCGTGATCGGGACTGATGGTGATCAGGTTTTTTTTTTCCTCCTCACGCTGTCAGCACGAGGAGGAAAAATAACCGATTACCGGCTCTGTTGATGTCACATGATCAGCTGTCATTGGCTGACAGCTGATCATGTGGTAAGGGGTCGGGACCGACCCCTTACTCTGATCTGTGATCAGACGAGTCTCATAGACTCGCTGATCACCGAGCGCGCCGCGTGCGCCCTGCAGGGGGCGCTCAGGCCGCTCATGTAGATCCGCGCTGTTGCCGTCGTTTGGCAATGGCCCGGATCTGAAGTGGTTAAACAATTAAAACGATGGGTTTAAAGTGGAACTAAGCCCATTAATTAACAGTTTCCAAAACTGTTACATTCAAGGTATGCCGTGAATGATAACTGTCACAGGTGCTTGTTCTGTCAACTGAACTGACATGCCATCAAATGGCTGGTGTCATAACTGATCACATGCAGCACCATGGCAACTGCAGATCAAACAGAGGCTAAGATGGCAGCTTCCTTGGCTTTAATGCTCCATGCACACTGAAGCTCATAAACGGGCATAAACTCCCCTCTGTTATCCTATGTGTCCATGCATACATGGATATTTTTGGATGTTTATCAGCAGTGGAGTTCATGGGCTGTTAAAAATTTTAAACGCTGATATATGTCGATAAACCCTCAAATGTGGCTCACCAGCGTTTTTTAACGTTTTTGATCCATTGAAAAAAAAAATAAAAAATTTTCTTAACCACTTCAGCCCCTGAAGATTTGGCTGCTCAATGTCCAGGCCATTTTTTGCGATATGGCACTGCGTCGATTTAACTGACAATTGTGTGGTTGTGCGACTTTGTACCCAAACAAAATTGACATCTTTTTTTTTCCTCACAAATGGAGCTTTCTTTTGGTGTTATTTGATCACCTCTGCAGTTTTTATTTTTTGAGCTATAAAGAACAGAAGAGCATCATTTTTGAAAAAAACACAATATCTTTTAATTTTGCTATAATATATATCCCAATTTTAAAAAATTCCTAAGTTTAGGCCGATATGTATTCTTCTACATATTTTTGGTAAAAAAAAAATTGCAATAAGTGTATATTGATTGGTTTATGCAAAAGTTATAGCGTCTACAAAATGGGGGATAGTTTTATGGCTTTTTTTTATAGGGACTGTGATATTGCGGCGGACAGACCGGACACTTTTGACACATTTTTGTGACCATTGACAATTATACAGCGATCAGTGCTATAAAAATGCACTGATTACTGTATAAATGTCATTGGCAGGGAAGGGGTTAACATTAGGGGGCGATCAAGGGGTTAACTGTGTTCCCTAGGTGTGTTCTAACTGTGGGTGGGCTGGGACTGACTAGGGGAGGAGAGAGATCAGTGTTTATACTTAGTATGAACACACAATCTGTCTCCTCTCCCCTGAGAGAACCGGGCTCTGTGTGTGTTTACACACACAGAGCCCGGTTCTCGCTCTGTCACGGGCGGTCGCAGGTGCCTGGCGGTCATCGCGCCTGCCGGGCACTCGCATTGGCTCTGGGCACACGCTGCGAACACGCGCGCCTCCTACAGCGTCTTAGAGGGCCGAAGTACAGCTACTACGGCTCACGCAGGGGAGCCATTCTGCCGCAGTATAACTGCAGCAGTCGGTCAGGAACCGGTTAAAAAAAAACGTGGAAAAATGCTAAAAACTGTGAATAAACACTATTGCAAAAATGTTGAAAAACATTGAAAGACTCACTGCAAAGCTACTGGGTTTTTTTTAACGTTATTTTAACGTCCAGCGTGCATAGAGCCTAAAGGTGAGGAAGGTTTAGTTCCACTTTAATTGAACAAGCTGAAGACAGTATTTATATATTTTGGTAAGAGAAGGCATTTTGTACATGTACAAGGGGAGGGTAAACCATTTACTTTGAAGTAATAGAGTACCGGAAGTGGATTCAGCAGTCAGAAATGAATAAAATATACAGTAAACAGGATGGAGCTTAGCATATAATACATCTGACTAGAGGTAACTTATTTTTCTCTTTATGAATATGTAAAGATGCTTGTGGCTTTAATTTCCCTTTCAATTTTGCATGAGACAGACGTCAGATGCCGATCAATACTGATCTAATCCAGAAGATATAAAGCATGCTCAGCCATACTTTATTGGAAGAGGAAACCAGCAGGGTGTCATAAGTTGTTCATTATTGATCGAGTTTCAGCACTTCTGCCCTGCTGCTCGAAGTTGAAGTACATGGTCTGATTTGGTTTTGATGGGTGAAATATAGCATTCTGCTAGGTAACATGGCCACACCACTAGCTGTATTTTTCTCAGAGGCTGCATAGCATTATGAATATTTAAGTATAGGTTTCAGGGACAGTTCTGAGAAGCTGTTAGCACTTTACATATGGAGCAGTGTGGGGTACAGCTGTCAGCACACACAACCATTTAGCGTGCAACTCAGCAAGCTGGATTAAGCAAGTAAAAGAGAATGTGTGTAGGTCGTTATCAGTGTGTAGTACATAGGTGGGGCCTCTGACTCAGAGATAAGAAGTGCAGCATTTTTTCTAGTTTACAATGCTGATATCCAGGTAGGTATTAAAAACGTGTAATCCAAGGATATGTTCATAATAAAAAACAGAATTTTTAGCAAGAATCGCATAAGTGTCTGAATCTGAGATATCAACCTCATGTAATAACACTCCAAGAGAGTCAGGCTGCATTTCTTTGCACAGTTATGTCTGTGAGCATGTCTACTGGAAGGGGGCACGGAAGGTGGATGTCTTCAACGTTGCTTGTTCATTCTCCAGTTGCAGACCTGGCTCAAGTCGCACTGCTTAAAACAGAACTTCAGAAATGACAACCCTTTTTAAAATGGCTTAAAGTGGTTCTAGAGGCTGAAGGTTCTATATCTTCATGCAGTCTATGCATGAAGGTAAAAAACCTTCAGTGTGCAGTCCCCCCCCAGGCCCCCTGATACTTACCTGAGCCCGATCCCAATCCAGCAATGTGCACGAGAGCCGAGGCTTCCTCGGGTTCTCTCGCTCCACATTGGCTGATATAAAGCAGCAGGAGCCATTGGCTCCCACTGCTGTCAATCACAGCCAGGGAGGAGAGAGCATGGGGCTAGTATGAGCTACGCTCTGTGTATCTTATGGACACACAGAGTGGGGCTTGGGAGCGAGCATGCACAAGTGCCTCCATTGCAAGCGGCTTGCTATGGGGGCACTCGGCAGGGGGAGGGGTCCAGAGTAGGGCTGCAACTAATGATATAATCAATTAGTTGGCTGATTTATTGTTTCGATTAATCGGATAAAAACCTTAAAAAAAAATACATTAAAAAAAAGTGTGGTGTTAAAATTAGGTAATATGTAAAGTTTAAAAAAAAAGACAATTTATCCTTGAATATCTACTGTATATGCAGTGGTAAATATAAATAACCAGCTATATGGTTAGGAGACAAAATATCTAATCCACTCTGAGAATAACAAATAGAAGAAATACTGTGTGCATATAGTATCTCACAAAAGTGAATACACCTGACCCCTCACATTTTTGTAAATATTTAAATATTTCTTTTCATGTGACAACACTGAGTGCCGGTTCACACTAGACGCGGCACGACTTGCAGGTCGCCTCACCGAGGCGACCTGCACACGACTGCCGGGGCGACTTGCAAGACGACTTCTGTATAGAAGTCTATGCAAGTCGCCCCCAAAGTAGTACAGGAACCTTTCTTCTAAGTCAGAGCGACTTGCGTCGCTCCGATTAGAACGGTTCCATTGTACAGAACGGGAGGCGACTTGTCAGGCGGCTAGGTCGCCTGACAAGTCGCCCCCGTGTGAACCGAGCCTGAAGAAATGACACTTTGCTACAATGTAAAATAGTGAGTGTACAGCTTGTATAACAGTGTAAATTTGCTGTCCCCTCAAAATAACTTAACACGCAGCCATTAATGTCTAAACCGCTGGCAACAAAAGTGAGTACACCCCTATGTAAAATGGCCAAATTAGGCCCAATTAGCCATTTTCCCTCCCCGGTGTCATGTGACTCGTTAGTGTTACAAGGTCTCAGGTATGAATGGGGAACAGGTGTGTTAAATTTGGTGTTATCGCTCTCACTCTCTCATACTGATCACCGGAAGTTCAACATGGCACCTCATAGCAAAGAACTCTCTGAGGATCTGAAAAAAAGAATTGTTGCTCCACATAAAGATGGCCTAGGCTATAAGAAGATTGCCAAGACCCTGAAACTGAGCTGCAGCATGGTGACCAAGACCATACAGCGGTTTAACAGGACAGGTTCCACTCAGAAGAGGCCTCTCCATGGTCAACCAAAGAAGTTGGGTACATGTGCTGAGCATCATATCCAGAGGTTGTCTTTGGGAAATAGACATATAAGTGCTGCCAGCATTGCTGCAGAGGTTGAAGGGGTGGGGGGGTCAGCCTGTAAGTGCTCAGACCATACGCTGCACACTGCATCAAATTGGTCTGCATGGCTGTCATCCCAGAAGGAAGCCTCTTCTAAAGATGATGCACAAGAAAGCCTGCAAACAGTTTGCTGGAGACAAGCAGACTAAAGGCATGGATTACTGGAACTATGTCCTGTGGTCTGATGAGACCAAGATAAACTTATTTGGTTCAGATGGTGTCAAGTGTGTGTGGCGGCAACCAGGTGAGGAGTACAAAGACAAGTGTGTCTTGCCTACAGTCAAGCATGGTGGTGGGAGTTACATGGTCTGGGGCTGCATGAGTGCTGCCGGAACTGGGGAGCTACAGTTCATTGAGGGAACCATGAATGCCAACATGTACTGTGACATACTGAAGCAGAGCATGATCTCCTCCCTTCGGAGACTGGGCCGCAGGGCAGTTTCCCAACATAACAACCCCCTAAACATACCTCCGAGATCACCACTGCCTTGCTAAAGAAGCTGACGGTAAAGGTGATTGACTGGTCAAGCATGTCTCCAGACCTAAACCCTATTGATCATCTGTGGGGCATCCTCAAACGGAAGGTGGAAGAGCGCAAGGTTTTTAACATCCACCAGCTCCGTGATGTCGTCATGGAGAAGTGGAAGAGGACTCCAAGGGCAACCTGTGAAGCTCTGGTGAAAGAGTGTACTCTTTTGTTGTCAGCAGTTTAGACATCAATGGCTGTGTATTTGCCAGGGCTGGGCTCAGCCCTTTCTTTTCTGAGCTGCCCACTCAGCTGTCGGCTAATTGCCAGCTCCTATCTCTCCACAGTTACGCACCTGTTGATGATATCTTGCTCGTCAGTCCTGCCTACTTAAGCCGTCCAGCCCAGAGGATCTCTGCCTTCGCCTTGGTCAACGTCACAGAGACTATCTCCTGCGTTCCTGTTTAAGACTTGCTTGGCTGACATCCCTTCTGGCTCCAGATCCTGCTTGCTTTTCCACTACACTGAATTTTTCCAGATTGGATGAACAGGATCACTGCATGGATCAGTTTGCCATGGTGTTACAAATGCTCCTAAGTCACATGGCTCACCTGGAATCTCCCACTGTGGCTGCTCCGGTACAACCTGTGTTGCAGGTCATCCCTGCTGCTGCTCCAGTCTCTGTGCAGGCACCCGCCTCGAGTAGCTGTAGCACTTCTTGCCTTATGGATTGTAGTTCAATTCTAGTTGAGCCAGAACAGATGAATGTTTATTTACTTTTTTTTTTTTTTTTTTATCTTTAAGCAATAATGGCTCTGACTTTTTATGTCCTGATTGAAGAATAACGCATATATGCCTTTAGTTCATATTTTTGTGGTTAATTGTCATTTAATCTATGCCAATAATGGTAGTTCATTTCAACATATTAAATATGCAATTCATTTAAACATGGAGAAATATAATTATATTACATTTTTCTATTTTTTATTTTTTTTTGTCATCTTATATAAATCGTACAGGTACTATCATCCCCTCTTTTGATGACTCTGATGTTCCTTTGTGGGCATCCTGCAATTAAAGCATTCGGTTCTGGTTGCCTCTTGACAGCTAATGTTTGAACTCAGTGGTTATCAACCATTACTTGGTCCTAAAGGATTGCCTTAGCCTGATGTTTGGATTTTATCTCCTATTCTCGGTTGACATCTAGCAGTTAATCTTCTTTTTTATACCAGGTTACATTTGTTTTTTTATATTTGGTGGTAGGGTTATGGCCGCATGGGTGGTTTGGTGGTTGTTTTCCCGCCCTCAACAATGCTCACTACATGCCCCTTGTTTCTTTGTTTCTCAACGTTAATGTATGTTTTTATTATAGATACACACTGTTCTCCATAAGGGAATGCCCCTGAAGAAAGGACAAGATCCTGAAACGCGTCCGGCGTAATCTCTATTTAGGAGACAATACTAGTGTCATTTTGTATTTACTGTATATTTTTGATATTTTTCTTAAATAGTCAAGTGCTGTGTTATGCATATATTGACTTTTTATCATAATATTTAATAAATTATGTTACTATAAATTTGTTTTTTGTACCTATATTTACTTGCCTTCAAAGTCCCAACCCTCTTTGGGGGACCTCTCTTTACACCACTTGTCATTGAGGCTCTTGACGGGAGACCTCTACAGCCTGCCCATGTGACTCATGAGGCTGTTCCGTTGTCCATGGCCAAAGGGGCTCTTCACCATGAGATAATCCAACTCCAAATTAGTTCCTCACCTAAGTTTTCGCTGGTTATTGGTTATCCTTGGTTACAGAGGCACAACTCCTCTTTTGATTGGCTCCGTGCTGAGGTTCTCTCCTGGTTGCCACAATGCAGTAAGCCATGCTTCCAGAAGGTAGCCAAGGTCCTGTGCACCTCTTCACTCTCCTTCCTGATGGAGGAGTACTGCGATTTTAGCGATGTCTTTGACAAAGGTCAAGCCGGTAGTTTGCCTCCACACCGGTCATATGATTGCACTATTGACCTTCATCCTGGTGCCATACCTCTCGTGTCCGGGTTTATCCTTTGTCTGTCTTGGAGGATAGAGCCATGGAGGAGTATGTTGCAGGTGTACTTTCTCGAGGTTTCATCCGCAAATCCTTGTCTCCTGCTGGTTTCTTCTTTGTGAAGAAGAAGAGTGGTGAACTTTGTATTGATTATAGGGGTCTCAATAACTTCACGATTAAGAATGCCTATCCGATTTAGTTGATTATGGAGTTATTTGACCGCCTCAAGGGAGCAATGGTTTTCACAAAGCTTGATTTAAGAGGGGCATACAATCTCGTGAGGATTAAGGAGGGGCGACGAGTGGAAAACTGCCTTTATTACCAGAACAGGCCATTATGAGTACCTCGTAATGCCTTTTGGCCTTTGTAACGCCCCAGCAGTTTTCCAGGAATTTATTAACTATGTCCTCCAAGATTTGTTGTAGTTATGTGTGGTGGATTATCTCGACGATATCCTCATATTTTCCAATTCCCTGGAGAGCCACCACACAGATGTCTGTCGTGTGCTTCAGAAACGAAGAGAACAATCTCTATTGTAATTTGGAGAAGTGCTAATTCCATCGTGAACAGGTTAAATTCCTGTTCACGCTGGTTTTTCGATGGACCCAGAGAAACTTTCAGCAGTCCTACAGTGGCCCCTGAACCGTGGGTTTATGTCCTCTGCTGTGTTTTCTGGGCTTTGCCAACTATTATCGGAAGTTTATTCGTAACTTCTCGTCTCTGGTCAAGCCCCTGACTGATATGACCATAAAGAACGGTAACCCACAGAGTTGGTCTCCGGAGTCCATTAAGGCCTTTGAGAGTCTCAAGGCTGCCTTTTGTTTCTGCTCCTGTGTTGGCACATCCTGATCCTACGTTACCTTTTATCCTTGAGGTTGATGCTTCTGAGACTGGTGTACCTGGTGCCTTTCTGTCTCAACGTCTTACCTCTGAGAGTGCTATGCATCCTTGTGGCTACTTTTCTAAGAAATTGTCACCTGCGGAGTGCAATTATGAGATTGGTGACAGAGAGCTGTTGACGATCATTTTAGTCCTGAAAGAATGGAGACATCTCCTCGAAGGTACCACTGTGCCGGTTCTCATTCTTGCTGACCATAAGAATCTCACATTCTTGTCTGAGGCTAAACGCCTCTCTCCTAGAAGGGCGCGATGGGCTCTTTTCTTGTCAAGTTTCAATTACATTGTCTCATTCTTACCCGGTACTAAGAATGTAAGCGCTGGCACTTTGTCACAACAA
This sequence comes from Aquarana catesbeiana, assembly GCF_042186555.1. Taxonomy (NCBI): domain Eukaryota; kingdom Metazoa; phylum Chordata; class Amphibia; order Anura; family Ranidae; genus Aquarana; species Aquarana catesbeiana. The sequence continues at coordinate 283,665,737 of NC_133326.1, forward strand.
TCTCCTGTGTTCCTGTTCAAGACTTGCTTGGCTGACATCCCTTCTGGCTCCAGATCCTGCTTGCTGTTCCACTACACTGATCCGTGACTTTCTGTCTTGGCTGACTATCCGTTCTGGTTACCGAACTTTGGCTATGTTTTGACTACATTTTTTCTATTTACTTTTATTATTAAACAAGTGTCATTTAACTGTACTTCTGTCTCAGTCTGATTCATAGTTTCTGACAGTATTGAGGTATTTTGAGAGGACAGCAAATTTACACTGTTATACAAGCTGTCCACTCACTACTTTACATTGTAGCAAAGTGTAATTTCTTCATTATTGTCACATGAACAGATATAATAAAATATTTGAGAGAGAGAGAGATCTCCACATTTTTATTTAAAGAAAAAAAAATAAAAGAAGCCTAAAAGAAATGTTTTGCAGATTATTTTCAGACAAGATTGTAATATAATATTATGCATGACAGTCCCTTGTCATAGGCAGGTAACTTGATCCAAGCTACCCGTGCCTGCTGTCACTTATGCTGGCCATACACAAACACTTTTTTCCTTCAAAAATGTTCATTTTAAGAAAGTTCGGTCGATTTTCTAATCGTTATTGGGGTCAAATTGACGTTCATTTTTAAATCTGAGTTCCAGGCTTTTACTGGGAGTGTGTGGATTGCTTCCACACACCCCGAGTAATGCCCTCATCTTGCCAGGCCCAGGACTGACCTAGTGGGTGCTGCTGGGTAGAGGGGAGGGACTTGCTGCCGAGAACAGCGGGGGGTTTAGAAAAGCAAGCAGACCAGCAGTTCTGTGTCGGCAGTGTCTGAATGAGCTGTGGGCTGGAGAAAACATACAAGTGGGCTGAATGTGGCGCACGGCCTAGGGGTGGAGACCCCTGGTATAGAGTGGCCCTATAGCAAGGTAAAATTACTTCTGCCTTTTTAGAATCGCCCACTTCCTTCTCCTGCCTAGGACTACATGTCCCGTGAGGCATTGCTCCTCACACATTCACAAATTCTCAGACACTTAGTGACATGTATGAATGACATACTGAGCTGTATGTGTGCTGCACTGTGTATACTGACGTGTATGGATGGTGCACTGACCTGCACATGTGTTGCACTTTATTTTCTGATGTAAAGAAATAATGCATTCTGTATGCAGGCCAACTAATCGGCTGACCAACTAATCAATTAGGAAAATAGTTAAGAATTATTTTCATAGTAGACTATAGCTGAGTTTGTCGATTAGTTGTTTCAGCCCTAGTCCAGAGAACCGAGAGTGACCCGAAAAGGGGAGGACTGTGGCTGTTCTCTGCAAAACCATTGCACAGAGCAGGCAAATATACTATACAATGTTTGCTATTTTTATAAAAAAAAAACTTACCCATATAAACACTTTAAATAGGGTTAAGTCCAATGGGGTGTATGCCAGCTAGTGAACTTACCCCTTTCTTTACTAATAACATTTTTATTCAGCACTGGGAGTACAGCTATCGCTATACCTCTGGAACTCCGACAGGAGAGATAGGCTGTGCTACAAAGCAGCCACTTTGTCTGCCCCTCCCCTCTGCTGCCTATTCAGATATTACTAAGCCTTCCATGATTGGGCGAGAGGGTTAGTGTTGGGGTAGTGAAAGAAAAGTGAATATGTAGTCATAGGGAGGGGGGTGGGGGTGAAAGTGAACCTGACAATTTGCCCTGCAATGACAAAGCAGTAGTTCACCTAACCAGCTGAGGACATTGGGTGTCTTTCTGCCTTCCCTCCCTTCTCAGTTGCACCAATTCCTGGCTCTGGAAATGCTTGCCAGAAATTGCTGTGGAAATACAGAAGCTGTTTGATTCATTGTTTATCCACACTGTTCAGTCGCAAAAAACAAACAAAAATTTGTACTTTGTATTTAATCTTTCATTCATCTGCAGATCAAAGGAATAGGCTTTGGTGCATATGACAATAAAATTTTATTTTATTTAGCCACCTTTTACCCTGCAAATCCCCAATTAATTCCTTCTTCCCCATCTCCCTTTAACTAATATTTTCCTGCTGGTGCTTTTTCTTTTATTTCTATTTTAGTAACCATTTAATATTTAAAAAATTTCCATTCTATTTAATTTTTTATAGTGTTGAATATTTAATGAATATCATTACCAGGACAAATTATAGAAGACATTTTATATTTTACAGGAGCACTTTTTATTTTAATCTAACACTGATTTATGAGGTGCAGTTTTGGTTAAAAAAAAAAAAAAAAAAGCATTACACCACAGGTAATCTTTTAAAGCCCAACTCCAGGGAAAGGAAAAAATCTTCCCTTGCGATGGGGCTGTCCATGCACTGCAAAGGTTAAATGTTCACTTAAGGACAAGCACTTTTACTTACCTGATCCTCAATTCCAGCAGCATATTCCTGAGCAGCTGGATCTCTCCTCCTCCCCCACCTGCAGTGGTAAACTGTTCCTCTGCGTCCTCACATTCACTGCAGGGTTATGAACCCTGCAATGGGTTGGTGACATCAAAGGACCTATGACCTCTAGAGAATAGGGGAGGAGAGACTGCAGGGGCCAGCCTTATAGCGTGGAGGAAGTCTGAGGTATTTAAAGACAAGGGCAGCCATGAGGCGTTAAAAGATGATAGTGGTTCATCCTTTTTAGGGTTAACCACTTGCTGACTGTCGTACATATAAAGACAGCAAATGGTTAGTTCATGGCTGTAGCTGCAGCCAAGATCTTGGCCCTGTTTTTTTTATTTTTTTCGTTTTTTTTTTTTTTTTCAGCCAGCGATCTGCTGTTTTGTAAAAGTGATCAAGGCAGCTGATCACTTTTATACTGCTGTGATCAGTCCTTCCCCCTCTCGCCACTACTACCCATCATGGTTCCTGGGCTCTCCCAAGGTAAGTGGCCGGGACTGCTTCCCACAGGGGAGATGGAGGAACATCAGTTCCTCCATCTCCTCGCTGACAAATGAACCTGAAGGCAGTGAAGATTTCGTCAGTTCTGGTTTCACATCTGTGCAGAAGACATCAGGGGTTTAATAGACCCCTGATGTCTCCTTTAAGAGTACCTGTCACCTGCCCAAAGCTATCACAAGGAGGCTTGTTAGCCCCTTGTGATAACAATATAGGTAAATGACAAAAGGATTTAAAATAAAAATAATTTTAGGAAGATTTAAAAGCACCCTGTCTGCCTGTACATACATGCAAACATGCCTGTAATTTCAGCACGTATATGTAAACCGTGCATTGCATTACACATGTGAGGTATTACCACAAACATTGAAGTGAGACGAATAATTATAGGGCCCTAATTCACAATTGACTCCAAACTGCCTGTTAAGGCATTTAAAGCGTCCCCTATGGACAAATTTAGGTACTGTAGTTTATAGCCATTTGATGGCAGTGTGCCATTTTTTTACTTTTTACATGTTTGGTATCTATTTACACAACACAACATCATATTTTATATTTTACCATAAATTGTGTATTATTATTTTGTTTGTGTGCACTTAAATTCATTTTAGTGTAATTTTTCCAAAATCTTGTGTTTCCTAAATGGCTGTGCAAATATTGCAACCACCACCATTTCTTTATCGTACATCACGGGACACAGAGCCATAGTAATTACTATGTGGGTTATAGGCCACCTTCAGGTGATAGACACTGCCACACCGTAAGACAGGAAGTTCACTCCCTATGTAATCCCTCTCACTACTGGGAGTACCTCAGTTTTTTTGCCAGTGTCTTAGGTGTTGGTCATGTGTAAAGATGTGCTATGCGCTGAGCTCCACTGGAATATTCCTAGCTGGGGAAAGCTGTGTAACCGTATCCATCCAAAGTGTCTTTTTAGGCCGAATTGAATGGTACCCGGGCCTTGTGGTGGAAGAAACGAGGTTTAGCCCATAACTCTTCTCTTTTTAGAGAGCTGGACCTCGGGATCCAGTGCTTTGATTTTTTTTTCAGCCATAAAGTTTTCCTGGCGGGGTGCTTTACGGGTCCAGGAATGTGGATCCCCCGATAAAAAAGGGGCCCGGTTCCTGAAGGTTTTTTAATGGAGCCCACCGTGAGGGGTGAAGATTGGGTCTGTTGGTTTGACCACAGAATCCCTGCGGCGGGAAAGGTAAGTGGAGATTTTGAAGTAATTTTAATTTTCTTATGAATTATTTCCTTTGAAGGTAAATGTGGGGGCTGTATAGAGCACGTACCTTGTCATGCTTTGCTCAGATCACTCTGTATCAGCAGAAGCTGCAGACTTCCCTCTGGCTAGCAGTCCCAGGCCTCCAGTAAGATGTTTGGGGGGGATTTTTTCCAAAAACACCCCCCCACCTGGACAGAAGCTCTCCCCCTCTCCCTGGATAGGGGGAAGCCAGAACGATCGGCAGAGGCCGCTCCATTCTCCACCGCCTCTGCACAGCGGTTTTGTCACAGCTCTCCTCCTCGCCTTTTTGAAAAGAGATGGGGGGGCACGGTGAGAATACGCAGGGGGCGTGGCTTGGCACGGCAATTGCGTGCAGCAATGTCCAGCGTGGGAGTACACTTAAAAAGCTCCATTTTGCTGACTGCAGCTGTTGGAGGGACACAAGAGCAAAAAGGGGGCAGGTAAGCGGTGACACAGGCATTCCCTTGGCACATTTACTAAAGCACCAGGCTGAGCACTAATAGCAGCGGTAGTTGCTGGACTATTTGCTCAATCAGTGGGTGCAATTTCTTCTGGTAGTACCTCTGCATTTGTGCACCGGGCTATGGTCAGAAGGGGAGGTAGAATTACCCCAAAAAAGGGCTCAAAAGGGACTCCCTCAAGCTCAAAAAAGCCTAAACTCATCTCTACAATGGCATCCTCTCCTGAGAGATCTGAAGTGGCTGGTCAGATTGAGCCATCAGGGCTGTCAAATGTTGCAACTGTTTCCAACACTGCAGCCCCTGTCCTATATTACTGAAGAAGTTTTTGCCTCACCCATGATAGGATTGGAGGAAAGGTTAGCGGCTTTAATAGCATCGCAGTGTGGGACAAAACGCGACAGGTCCCCTTCCATTACCCAGGACTCTCAATCTGAGGAACTGGGGGCGGGAGAAAACAAATTTCTCTCAGGGGACCGTGAAGAGGCTGATGACTCCTTTTCTGAGGGGTCAAATGATGAAGGATCAGCTTCACAATCTGAAAGATTGGTGCAATCTCTTACTGAAATGGTCTGTTCCACATTTATGCTACCCTTAACTGAGTTGGTTGATAAGCCCACTTCTTGTTTGGGTTCGCTAAAGCCTCCTCAAGCTGTGCATGCCTTTCCTGTCCATTCATTGCTGGAAAAGCTTATGTATTCTGAGTGGGGTCACCCAGATAAGCATTTTTTTCCTCCTAAAAAGTTTTCAACACTTTATTCTATGGAGGAAAAATTCACTAAGAAGTGGGAGATACCAGTAATTGACGCTGCTACATCCTCTGTGAATAAAAGTTTGACTTGTCCGTTAGACAATGCTCAAATGCTTAGGGATCCAACTGATAAGAAGTTGGAATTCCTATTAAAACGCACTTTTTCTCTGGCAGGTTCAGTGAAAGCCTGCGCTGGCAGCAACTGGTGTATGTCAATCCTTATGAGACCAGTTTAAACAGATGCTCGAGGTTATTCCTTATCAGCAGGCCCAGGATTTAGCTGAGCTACCAGGTGCCTTATGTTTTGCAATAGACGCTATGAGAGATTCTATTCTCTACCCCTCACGCCTTACGCTTGGGCTGGTGCATATGCGTAGAATCTTATGGTTGAAAAATTGGTCAGCCAAAGCGCCATGCAAAAAGCTCCTGGCTAGTTTTCCTTTTCACGGTGAACGGCTGTTCGGGGATGATTTGGATAAATACATACAAAAAATTTCAGTGGAAAAAGTACCCTTTTGCCAGTTAGGAAGAGGAGTAAACATATTTCATTTAAACAAGCTCTTTCTCCAGTGCCAGGAGCATCTGCCTCCAGGCAGTCATGACGGCCTCCGCTGTCAAGTTCAAGCGGTAAACCTCAGGGTCAACCCCAGGGACAAAAGAAGTCCTGGGGGTGGAAACCTACAAGACAAAATACTAAAGCCTCCTTATGAAGGGGCTTCCCCGCTCGCTCGAGTGGGGGGAAGACTTCTGCAGTTTTCAAGGGTCTGGCAGGAAGAGTGTCAAGACAGATGGGTGACTTCCTCAATAAATAGGGTACAAACTAGAGTTCTGAAAGTTCCCATCTCCTCGTTTTCTCAGATCAAACGTTCCCAGGGATCCAGAGAAAAAGAAGTATCTCTTTCAAGCATTAGCCCATCTTTTGTCTCAAAAAATTATCTCAGTGGTCCCCATGGAAGAGCAGGGATTGGGGTTTTATTCAAACCTTTTCACGGTACCAAAATCAAATGGAGATGTCAGACCCATTCTAGATCTCAAAGATCGAAACCGGTTTCTGAATATTCGCTCTTTTCGCATGGAGTCAATCCGATCAGTAGTCTCCATCCTACAAGGTGGAGAACTTCTGCCGTCAATCGACATCAAGGATGCATACCTCCATGTACCTATTTTTCCCGCTCACCAGAACTATCTACGTTTCGAGGTAGAAAATCTTTTGGTCTAGCGACTGCACCTCAAGTGTTTACAAAGGTCCCGGCCCCTCCTCTAGCCAGATTAAGGGCCCAAGGTATAACGATTATAGCTTACCTAGACGATCTGCTATTGATAGACCAGTCGGTAGCCCGATTAGACCAAAGTATGATCACCACAGTCAACTACCTGGAATACCTAGGTTGGGTTCTCAACCTAGAGAAATCCTCCCTAAAACCATCGGGGAGATTAGAATACTTGGGTCTGATCATAGATACAGCCCAGAAAAGGGTATTTTTGCCCCAAGCAAAGATCAGTGCCATAAAGGAACTGATTCAGGTGGTCAAGGCAAAGAAGAATCCTTCTATTTGACTTTGCATGAGGTTGTTGGGAAAGATGGTGGCTTCATTCGAGGCCGTTCCTTATGCTCAGTTTCATTCGAGGCTGCTGCAAAACCGTATCCTATCAGCTTGGTCCAAAAGGTCCAAGCTCTAGATTTCCCAATGTGTCTGTCTCCAAGGGTGCTTTGGAGCCTCAGTTGGTGGTTGATAACCAAGAATCTGCAGAAGGGAAAATCCTTCCTACCAGTTACCTGGAAGGTGGTAACAACAGATGCCAGCCTTTCAGGTTTGGGAGCAGTCCTGGAAGAGGAGAGTCCAAGGGAAATGGTCCAGATCAGAAATTACCTTACCCATCAACATTCTAGAGATTCGGGCAGCGCGCTTGGCCCTGAGGGCCTGGACGTTCAAGTTACGGAATTGTCCTGTCAGGATCCAATCCGACAATGCCACAGCAGTGGCCTATATCAATCACCAAGGGGGCACGAGAAGTCGTGCGGCCCAGAAAAAGGTGAATCATATCCTAACCTGGGCAGGAAACAATCTACCTTGCCTATCGGCAGTCTTCATTCCAGCAATAGAGAATTGGCAGGGGGACTACTTGAGTTGCCAGCAATTGTTCCCGGGAGAATGGTCCCTTCACCCCGATATCTTCCTGACAATATGCCAAAGATTGGGGATCCCAGGTTAAATAAAAAGATTGACAACTTTTTGTCAAGAACAAGGGATCCACTAGTGTGCGGACCAGATGCCTTGGTGTCCCCATGGAATCAGTTCTCACTGATTTATACATTCCCTCCTATTCTGCTGCTTCCACGACTTCTTCGCAGGATCAAGCAGGAAGGGAAGTCAGTGATTCTTGTGGCCTCAGGGTTGCCCAGAAGATCCTGGTATGCAGAGATCATAAGGATGACGGTAGGGTACAACAGGTATCGAATCAAGCATCGGAGCATTTGCATGAGTACTGATACTTGTGCAAATGCTTGGTATTGGTACCCATACTAGTATCGGTATCGGTGCAACCCTACCACGAAGGATACTAAAATGTATATTGTCATTTCATCTGTTTGTAAGCAATAATCCAACATCGCATTGCTAAATTATGTTGGCTATTGTCCAGTTATCTATAGAAAATACAAGTTTGGCATGTAGTGGTAAAGTTACCAAATGTATTTTTTTAATGTTTTAGTATTATTGATGTTAAAAAGTTCCCATTGTTTGTTTTTTTTTTAAAAAGGGTTTATTTATTTATTTTTTTGCTTTAGATGACTCTCTGAAAGATGATCTTAGAAATAAAATGTAAAAAGTAATACGATGATGTTTGTGGAGTAAGCTGTGTATCGCTGTTTTACAGAAACATGACTCATAATCTGTTATTTTCTCTGAAAACATCACATTTGGAGAAAATGGAGTCGTGCACTGCTTGAGTGTATTTATGATCTAATAGTCTGTCTTGTGTCCCCAGAATGCCTTCTGCCTGCTGTGATCACAGCACATAGAAAGGCCACACCTGTTCAGTGTTGTATATGACTAACATGGACTTTAGCTTGTCTTATGATCTCACAAGGAAGTACTGCTCATGACTCAATAGTTTGCTTGCCCTTCTCTTACTTTGAAAAATCATAATCCTGACCTATTTCTCATTTCCTTCCTGAGGTGGCGTTTGTGTATCGATCAGCTATTCTGTACAGAAATCATTTTCTACTGCTTTATAACAATAGGTTCAGAGTCAAAAATTGATTCCAACATGTTGAGAAATATGTATTATTTTTTTTTCTTTTTTAACTACTTGAGTACCAGTTTATTTACACCCCTCATTGTCAGGCTATTTTTAAAGTGGTTGTTAACTTCAGACATGAAATATGAACAAAGTATATCCCTCTATAGCAGCCATTCTCAACCAGGGTTCGTGGAAGCCTGGGGTTCCTTGAGAGGATGCTAGGGGTTCCTTGATCTGTGGCTTATGAACCACCTTTTTGATGGTGTGCTAAGTGATGCTGAACCTTGAACTACCGAGTTCAAGGTTCAGCATCACTTAGCAAAGCCAGCAGCATGACACCAAATATCTTTTTAGCTGTCTTTTAAAGGATATCTAATGGTTCGTGGTTTGTTTAAAAAAAAAAGTCATATTTACCTCCTCTGTGCAGTTGGTTTTGCACAGAGTGGCCCCGATCCTCCTCTTCTGGGGTCCCTCAGAAGCGCTCCTGGCTCCTTCTTTCTCTTCTCGGATGCCCTGTTGGAGAGCCACTCTCCCTCGGGGCTATTGTGCGCCGTGCGGGCACACTCCCGTGTCCTGCTGCTGCGTTCATTGACACAGACAGCAGGGTTCAGCCCTGCCCCCCTGTTCCCACGTCATTAGATTTGATTGACAGCAGCGGGAGCCAATGGCTGCACTGCTATCAGTCTATCCAATCAGAACCCGAGACACTGGCTGGAGCTGGAGTGCTTGTCCCAGTTGCTGAAAAGACCGAGTTCAGGTAGGTAAAAGGGGGGCTCTGGGGGGCAGCTGCATCACAGGAGTTTTTTTTAACCTTAATGCAGCAGCAGGGCTGGGGTGTGACACATGCACGAGTGCCCCCATGGGAGGTGGATTTCCATGGGAGCACTGGACAGAGGGTTGGGGCTAGTAGCGCCAGTGGCGGACCCGAAAAGAGGAGGTTCGCAGATGCTTTGGGCAATTTAGTTGCACAGAGCATGTAAGTATAGACATGTTTGTTATTTTTTTTATTTTTATTTTTTAAATAACCTTTACAATCAATTTTAAGTTTATAGTGCTGTGGTAGTTTTACAATTTAGTAATGCAACAGTGTACCCAAATTTTATATAATTCATAATGAAAATTAATTATATGCAATACAGTATATAATCTGGTGGTATTCAATAATGACTTTATTTTTTTTTTTATTTATATATAAAGGGAAAAAAATTGTGTATGCTTACATTTACTTTATCCACCAAAACAATCTCACAATCGTTGCTGGCCAATTTCCCGATGTTTAGACTAAGCGCACCTTCAGAAGAAGTGCAGTTATTTTTTTTATTTTTTTTGCCCTGACCTAAACAGGCCCACCTTCCCCCTCCACAGATACCAAGATTTGATGGCAGAGAATAGGATTGTTTAGGTCAGGACAAAGGGGGCAAAAAAAGATAGGTGCACTTATTCTTTTAAGAAAAACAGTTATCAGTGGCACTTTAACCAAAAACCTTTAAAACAAAATCCCATTATCATAGGTTGTTATTGGCACTTTAAAACCTCCCACCTTCACCTTTGATTTTCTGATCCCTCTTCCTGGCTGTGTTTACAAACATTCAGCCTATTTACTATGCAGGAGGAGATGAACACAACATTTAGGGCATTTACTTGTGGTCACTGTAGATCAATTACAGCCATCACATGGTACAGAGCCACTCTGATTGGCTCTGTACATTGTGCCTATGATCTGAGCTGACCAATGACAGCTGGGGTTCCTACCCAAACCAGGCACACTGGCTAACCAAGTGTGTTTTTTCATCGCTATTTTAAAATGAGGCACCAGAGGTACATGTCTACTACTCGGTTCGTTTTAAAACTTACGACAGTAGTGAAGTGGTTATAGTCCATTTTTAAAGTCTATAATTTAAGAAAGTATGCTCCGTTTTTTTTTTTTTTGTATTCATTTGCTTTCTCTTGTCCCCTCACTATGACCTGATTAGGCATTCATCTAAGAAACTGAGAAATACCTGATTAGGCATTCATCTAATAAACTGAGAAATATCTCCTATTGTAATTTAGTCATCCTGTCTTGATCGCTTCTCGGCCTTTTGGCTAAGATCATGTGTAGTATCTGTTCTTATCAGTTTCCAGAGGAGGCGCTGTGTCACTCTTGTTGGGGAGGGCCAGCAAATCCAATGGTGTTATAGTGCCTGGAAGGGCGGTACTCAGCAGGGACTATGCTGAGTTCCCCGACAGATAGACTGGGGACCGGCCAATGGTTGAGTCTGAGCCATCTGGAAGGGTGCTCCTGGTGAGGATGGGTGCTGCATCTTGGTCTGGCCGAAGGGTCGGGTCCCTGGCCTTCTGGCCTGGATTGTGGTAGCTCTAGCTACGGACAGTTATTTGGGTAAGAGAACGCTTACTCCCCTTTTGCTGGTGAGGGGGAGTGGTTAGTATCTACCCGAATGTCAAATTGGAAAGGGTGATGGGAGTGACGGTGGAGCCTTAGGGGCAAGGGCTCTCACCAAGCTCCCTGAACCTCATGCCTATTCTGTCTGCGGTGGGGGCTGCTGTGGTCTAGGCCGTGGGCCAGGGTTGGTCTTGAAAGCCTATGGAGTATGTGCCCCTGGAGTGGCAGTCCAGGGGTGCCAAATAATCACTGTGAGTGGCAGTCACTTTGATTTGAGGCACCACGGTCACTGCACCATAGAACACGCTTTTTTAGCACCTGCCTCTTGGGCCGGGCCTTTTGGCTAGGACCAGAGGAATTTTTTATTCCTGGCCGGAGGGCCTGGTCATTGTTCTACACAATGGCCACCTTTTTTCACTCTCCTCTCCACTATCCCTTCCCCACTTTCTTTTATTTATTTTGATTGATGCCTATGTTTGTCACGCTTTGTCTTTGTACACGTTTGTCTCACTGTGTGACGAATAAGGATGCGGGTCTTCGGGCCAGCCCTGAAAGTCTTGGGAAGGGGTGGACATAGCCTTTCGGCTTAGTTCGCCCTCTCTCATGGGGTCTCCCTTCGGGGGAGCCCCACCTAGTACTTGGGTGGGTTCTGTTTCGGCAGGTCCTCCAGAGAACGGGGTCTATCTGGTTTCGGCCAGATAGACCATTGTAAAGTACCTTTGTCCCCGTCTGGAGCCTAACGCCCCGGGGGATCAGGGAATTGGCACGTCTGAGTACCCGTTGCACTTTTTTGTGACCACTCTTTATGTGTGTGCACATTTTTTTAGCACCGGGTAAAGTTTTTTGGGTGTGTTATGCACGCCATAGGCTAAAAAGAAAAAAAATCCTGTCTTGTAATGTCACAATCGTGGGGCTGTTCTACTTGTATTTCTTGTTTAATTTAGTTATAGAGGCATGAAACATAATTGAAACTCAAACGTTGTTCTAGCCAGGCCTCTATCCTACCAGTTCCTCATTTATTGGTTACAGGTGACAGGTCCAGGAGCTATATACAGATTTTATCTGATTTGGCCATTTTATCATACAAGGAAGTCCTCGATATTTATTTTATTTATTTTCCTGGCTGTCTCTGACTTCATTACTTAAACTTGCTGACATGGAACAAGCAGAGTTCCTGCTCTGCATTCTTCTTTGGGATCATTGACTCAGAAACTACTGAAGCAGTTGGATCAGCAAGACAACATGCTGTACCAATGGCAGCATTATTATTTCCCTCTGTGACCTTCTCTTCCTGCCGTTTTCTCTTTCCTGTTGGTTCCATCACTTTGTAGCCAACTGGGAGGCTGTTTTTTTTCATTTATTGAAGCAACACATTTTAAAGAGATTCTGTCACCTTGGTCATTTAGGGCAACATAACAGCATCCCTAAACCCACCCCTCCACCAGCTTATAATCATCTTTGCAGATTTCCCCTACAGCTCTGTTATCCATAGCAGCTGGCTTAAAGTGGTTATAAACCTCACACCTGAAATATGAACAAAGCATATCCCTCTATAGAGTGTACTTGTCTCAATCCAGGGCACTAAGTGTCATTTTTGTCTACTACCCTTTCCTCTGCTATCAGCGGGAATCACTTCTGACAAGTTTCCCTGACACCAAGAGAAAAAAAGTGATGGGAGGGATCTCCAGCCTGTGATTGACAGCCTCTCCTCTGTTCCTGTGAGCTTTGTGAAGGGGGATGTGTCTCTCCCCTCCAATCAACTCTCAGAGCTCTCCTCCCCAAGCTCTGCAGTGTGTAGTTTCAACTCTCTCCGCCCCCCTGCTTTCTGAAACCTCAGACAAGCTGTAAAAACTCTGGACTTTGAACGGATGTAGAGAAGGCTGCAGATAAACAGGCCCAACTTATCTAGGAGGAGTAGTGTACCAACTGAGGCTAGTCACTTCACTGGGTATGAGGGAGGGTTTACAACCACTTTAAATAACCTTGTGTAATCTTTGATGTCAGCAGAGGTTACATTGTGTCCGTGATCTGCTGTCATGTGACATTTGGGCAATGGGAAGCATTGATTAATTTACAGCTCTGTGCTGGAATTAAAAAAAAAAAATACAACTGACTATCTATCGGACACAATGTTTATCAACTAAGAAGGGAAATACAAACTAAAGATGTTACTTTTGTATTTACTTTTTCATTCATCTGCAGATCAAAGGTATGAGATTCAATCTCCATATTATGTCAAGTTAAAACAACCTAACGTGTGTGTGTATGTATGTATGTGTTAAAATAAAATGTCTCTGTTTAATCCCTAACAGCCCTATTTAAAGTGATATTAATGGAGAAGTATAGCCAAAGCTCGTTTGACTGTACTACTTCTATGGATCACAGGAGTGCAGTTTGTTTTTGCACTCCTGTGACCCGCTTTCAGCAGAGAGCAGACTGAATCTGCTTTCTGCTAATATTACAGAAGGCGGTCCAGGCACCGCGTCATCATGACAATGAAGTCTGGATCCGCCAGGTGCCTGGACTGACACCTGTCTGAGCCAGCCGGTGTTTTATTTTCTATGCGTTTTGTTTGCTAATTTTTGTGTCTCACTAAGAATACCCTTAAAATTAAAAAAAAGCCTTTATTATTTTGTAAATAACTTTGAATTTGTACCAGAATCAATATTTTAATGTCATTTTAAACAGGACAGATTATAGAAAAAAGTGTACTATTGTTTTATAGTATGATAATTACATTTCAAGACCAATTCGGCAAAATTCAAACTGGGTTCCTGGTGTTTAACAAATGTTTGATACAGTAGCTGAGGTCTCAACTGGTCCTGGTTGCAAAAGTTAGTATAGGAGTGCAACAAATAAAGCTGGCCATACCAGTTCAGCATGGACTGGTCGAGATTCGTACCACCTATGGGCAGGCTGATTGTACCCAGGTTGATCGATCAACTTGGGTACAACCAGCCTGTTGGATTTTTCAAGCGATTATTGCAAGCAGCTATTCTAGTAGGGATGAGTTGAACTCTGTTGGAAGAAAATGATCAATCCAGGGCTGCCACAGCTTGGTGTTTATGTGGACCCTGTCCTGTGGCCTCAATTTTATAATGGACCATGGTCTGGGTGATACTATTTTAAGTCGCAGTGTGGCACAGCCTAGGGGTTTTATATGCCCTTGAAACTGTTCGGCCATGTTTGTGATTTACAAGAGAAGCTTCAAGTGGTTGTAACCCTACTTGGTGATTTTCAGGCAATCCCCTGTCTTCCATAATGCTGTGTGCTCCAGTGTGTGTGTACCTTATTAAAAAAAAGCCATTCTATACCTTATTTTCTAGCGGTGCTCACATAACCGGCCGCCTCTCTCCTCTCTCGATCTGACCGCTACAGCGGGAGGGGCAGAGAATCCACCGCTGATGTCAGTCGGGAGGAGGAGAGTGGCAGCTGGTCACGTTAGTGGCGCTCTAAAATATAGTACAGAACTGAATTTTTTTAAATAAACCACATACGCTGGGGCGCACAGCATTATGAAGACAGGGTATTGCCTGAAAAGTACAGTTATTTATTTAGCAGGAGGGGAGGGGCAGACACTGGTACGAGCTGACAGGCAGGGAGGGGAAGGGGGAGAAAGGACAGAGGCACATAAACTGACCACGGTGTCAGGCCTCAGCAGCAATGATAAACCATGGTCAGTTTACATGGGGAGGGCCGGACCAGGCAGGATCAGCCAGGTATTTCAGGTGATAGAAGGGGCCAAATGACACAGCACAAGCACTATGCTGTTATTCATGATCCTTTTTTTTTGGTTAACAAACGCTTTAAATTGCAGTGTAGCGAGTTCTGGGAATTGCCTGTGAAAGCATGATTTGGGGCAATTGGTACAAAAAAATTGTGAAGATTCTGAACATAACCTAATAATTACTAACAGTGGAGCATGTACATCAAATATGGTGATGTGTACCTGCTTCATTACAGTTCTGAAAACAGGTTGGCGGGTAGGCAGGAAGAAACTTCTTGACCTTTGTTGGAACTAAGTTCCAGCGAGCCAAGACTTAATAGGTGGTTTCCAGGGCCGCTGCTCTCTGAGAACAGGATTTTGTGGCTAACCAATTATCTGGCCAGTCTTCAGATTCTGTAGTGACACTGTCCATTAATGTACATAATATGCAGGTGAGGATAAAGTTTAGTTATTGTGTATGTACAATTTGGAAATAGGTCCACAAGACTGGAAATCTTTAAAACACATATGTTCAAAGGACAAGAGTTGCTCCATGGAGGTATGCACATGAATGGTAGCATTTTAGAAATGTTTAATCTGCAAATAACTGAATACCTCAGAACTCAGAAGTTTGTGCCTCTCATTTAGTGTGGAGAAGCCCATTAGGACCTGCAAGCTCATACAAATAGGTAAGATTTAAATTGGACCACCTTCTAAAGGATTGTGGGATAAAAAGTAGAATGGCAAGTTAAATAAATAACCTCAGATAATATAGGGAGAGAAATTGGGCGGGCTGCCTAATATGGTCCCACAACTTCAGGCTTCAGCTTCAGGCATAAAGTTCAAGATTACAGAAGGTTCTCTATGGGGAGAGGATTGCAATCTGCCGCCTCCAATCCAACCCAGGTTGGGATTTTTTCCCCGTAGCATGATATTTTCAGCTGGGCCAATTGGGATGCTTGGCTAAGTGGTTAGTACTTCTGACTATTAGCACTTAGATCTTCGGTTCAAATCCCAATCATGGCGCTACCCATGCCTTTGTGGCTTTCCTCTGGATGCTGCAGTATCCTCCCATACTCCAAAAGACATGCTGGTAGGTAAATTGGCTCCTGTCTAAATTGGCCCTAGTATGTTTATGTATGAATGTGAGTTAGGGACCTTGGAGAGTAAGCTGCTTGAGGGCAGGGACTGATGTGAATGTATTTGTAAAGTGCTGTGTAAATTGTCGGTGCAATATATACAAGGGGAGTCTGCTGAGTCATGAGGGCAAAAAGTTTTCTAAGCATAGCAGGATAGTTGGCTTGATAGAGGGCCTCATATGTACAAGTTAGTTTAATACCCAGATGGGGTAAGTGGTATGTCATCTAAGTGAACGGGAATGAAGTTTGTAAGGACTGGAGGTCATGTAGCACTAGGGTAAGATTAAAGTGATTGTAAATCTTAATTTTCTTTTATTAACATATTAAACCTGTTATACTTACCTGCTCTGTGCAATGGTATTGCACAGAGCAGTCCTGAACCTCTTTGTCTCGGGTACCCCCACCGGTGCTCTGGGCCCCTCCTCTTCTCGGTGCACCACCATGGAGGATGCCCTTCCTATGGGGGTTCGTTCACCCGTGTGCATCTTTTTTGACACAAAGCGTGACTCTCCCCATCCACCTTCTCTCTGCTCACAGGATTTGATAGTAGCAGGAGGCAATGGCTGCTGCCTCTGTGAGCACAGAGGAAGGAGAGAGCTGATGCAGACGGGCACAGTGCTGGATCGGGATTGGTAAATATAGAGGGGATGAGCGGTCAATACAAATACAGGGTCATCTTTTAATTAAATGCAGGGAATGCATTAAAGTAAAAAATGTTGAGGCTTTAGAACTACTTTAAGAGCCCTGGATTTTGATTGGTTGACTTCAAGACTGGAGACTTGTGCAAAGTAATTAATAGTGTGGAGTAAGTTGGGAGTAGAGATTTGGGTGGATATTATAAATAAGTGGACATTATCAGCAAAAAAGCTGAGCTTATGATGATAGTCAGTCAGCAATCTCCATCCCTTTAGTGTGTGGATATAGGCTGATTGCTGGCTCAATGGCTAGGGCAAACAACGGGTGAAAGAGCACACCCCTGTCATGTACCCCTAGAGATCGGAAAAGGCCTTAATGCCTTGTTTATGTATAGCTTTCAGAAGTAATGAGGCCCTACAATTGTTATTTGAGGCTTGACGGTGAGCAATCCGGGGTGGTTAGAAAAAGTAGTGGGGCACTTTTTACCATAATACAGGGAATACACTAAGGTAAAAACATTTGGACTTCATGACCACTTTAAAGTGGTTGTAAAGTCAGAAGGTTTTTTATCTTAAAGTGGAATTCCATGCAGAAACAAAAATCCCTGCATCTATAGCAACCAGCATTCTAACACTAACCTATCTAGTCCTGAAAAGAAAAAATCAGCATACATACCTTTTCTACAGGCGATCCGACCCGATCTCCAGCGGCAGAAGCTCTGATCCCACGCCGAGCTGTCAGCCGCAGCTTCGCTGTGTGGGCGGGTGCAGAGGACACATCCATCAACGGAAGCCCTATAGTAACTCTATGGGTGACGTCACTTCCCATTCATTTCACAGCTGTTGTCGAATGTGTACTCAGCAGAGCTTCTGCTGCTGGAGATCGTGTCGGATCACTTGCACAAATGGTATGTATACTGATTTTTTTCTTTTCAGGGCTAGGTAGGTTAGTGTTAGAATGTTGGTGGCTATAGATGCAGGGATTTTAGTTTTTGCATGAACTTCCACTTTAATGCGTTCTATGCATTAAAGCGGGGGTCCACCTAAACCGCCCAAAAAAATAAATATTAAAAGCCAGCAGCTACAAATACTGCAGCTGCTGACTTTTAATAAATGGCCACTTACCTGTCCCAGGGTCCAGCGATGTCGGCAGGCGACGCCGAGAACCCGCTCGGTTCTCGGCAGCTGCCGCCGCCATCCTAGGTGAGGGAATCAGGAAGTGAAGCATTGCGGCTTCACTTCCCGGTTCCCTACTGCGCATGCGCGAGTCACGCTGCGCATCGTAACTGGTCCCCGCTATCTCCTGGGAGCTGTGTGTTTCCCAGGAGACAGCGCGGAGGGACAGGAAGAGGCATAGACTCCCATGGGAGTCTATGCCGGAAGTGGGTGCAAATACCTGTCTTAGACAGGTATCTGCACCCCCCTCCCCCCTGAAAGGTGCCAAATGTGACACCGGAGGGGGGGAGGGTTCCGAAAAGCGGAAGTTCCATTTTTGTGTGAACCTCCGCTTTGAGATAAAAAATCTTCTGTATGCAGCAGCTCCCCTCAGCCCCCCTGAAAGGTGCCAAATGTGACACCGGAGGGGGGGAGGGTTCCGAAAAGCGGAAGTTCCATTTTTGTGTGAACCTCCGCTTTGAGATAAAAAATCTTCTGTATGCAGCAGCTCCCCTCAGCCCCCCTAATACTTACCTGAGCCCCATCTCTCTCCAGTGATGTCCACGAGTGCCTCGGCGGTCTGGGACTCTCCTTCTGATTGGCTGAGACACAGCAGTGGGCGCTATTTGCTCCAGCTGCTGTCAATCAAAGTCAGCCAATCAGGAGAGAGAGGGGGCGGGCCTGAACTCAGGCTCCATGTCTGAATGGACACACGGAGCTTTGGCTCGGGTGCTTGCTGTGGGGGCACTCAACAGGAGGGGAGGGGTCAGGAGACTCAAAGAGGGACCCGAGAAGAGGAGGATCCGGGCTGCTCTGTGCAAAGCCACTGCACAGGGGAGGTAAGTATAACGTGTTTGTTATTTTTAGAGAAAAAAAACAAGACTTTACAATCACTTTCATTTATTCACAATGTTTGCAAATACACGGATACTTTTTAGTGTTGTATCGGCACTCAGCCTTGTAACCCAGTACGTACTGTATGTGAACATCTTGTGTTTTTATTATAAAATTTGTAAGATTCTTTATAAGAATTAAGAATGAACTATATCCCATAGTAAATGATTGCGTTTTAGGGAAGTGGTTGCTTCTGCAGTAAAGACGTTTCTTAGAAACAGCAGAGATTTCTTTCTTAGAAACAGTGGTTGCTGCTAACCAAGCTGTTTAAACTGTAGGAAATTCAGAGGGGAAAAAAAAGATAAAAATTAGAAATGTTGTTGTGAGAAGGAGTATGGAAATGCTTGAGTGCTTCTACCTGTGGGATGGACGGTAGGGCCTCTTTCACATGGGCCGACTGATCGGGTCCACCTGTCAGTTTTTTTTGGATGGACCCGATCATACCATTCATTACCCTCCTATGGAGCGGTGGATGTAAAGTCCACCGTAATCTAAAGTTACCTTGTCACTCACTGGCTCTGTACTTGGAGTTTCAAGAATGAGACAGGATATACACTGCACAGCGCATGAACCATATACACAGAAGAGAAAAAAAAATCGCTAGTAGCTGGGAAAGATATTTTTTTTTGGTAGGAGAGACTTTGCATGTTTCTTCTGCCAAAAAACCCTTATTCCTAGAGAATATTTGTTGCAGGACTTTAGTTCTAATTTAAATGTAATCTTTTATTGTTTTTTTTCTCACACTTTAATTTAAAATATAACTAACTAATAAACTATTAATTGTTTTTATATAATTATTTTTAGTTGCTTACATAACGTTGTTTTGCAAGTAAGTTTAAAATGTATGGCACTTGCAAAAAATTTAGACTGCAGAGCATACTGTGCTTTCTAATAAGTGACAGCTCTACATTTATCTAAATGGAAATCTGTAAAGGTCTGTAGTAAAGTAAGAGAGGGAAGATTTAAAGAAAGACCGTCTCTGCCTTTAGTAGTTTGTAAGACATTGGTGTGGAACAAGCATGCTGCAGGTGACTTTGGGGTACAGACAGAACTCCTTATTTGTATACCTAATCTAGCTCAGTGACTCAGAAAGTACTGAGATCACTGAATCAGCATGACAGCCAGGGAACTAATATTTCTGAAGGATGTCCGTAAGACTAGGTTTACACCTATGCGTTTTTTTAGTGCGTTTTGCCGAAACGCACTACATTCCATTTAACATGGTTCCTATGGGATACATTCACATGTATGCATTTTTCAGCTGCTGCATTTTTTGAAAAGGGTTAGGGACTTTTTTCCCGCAGCCGATTGCATTTTGTGCATAATAGACTTCAATCGACCTGCACGAAAAACGCAAGTGTTGCGTGTTTGATGCGTTTTTGCATGCTTTTTGCATTTTATTTTTATTCTTAACAAACCGTGATTAGACGGTTGTTAAGGAGCGGGCTGCTGCTGCGTCCTTAACAACTGATGACTCATCAGATGTCAGCGGGATTCCCCAATGAAGATGCCCACAGCTTGGCATCCAAAAGAAGCTACTAGAAAATGCCAGTGCTGACTAAGGACCCGGGAATATTGAAGCAGGTAAGTATTGCAGACTTTCGTTCCCCATGAGATCTTTTGCCTAGGCCCTAGGTGGCAGCATTTTATTATTATTACTATTATTATTATTATTATTATTTGTTTTCACAGCAATAAGACCCAAAATAATATTGTGATTTAGCAATGCTGACTGAAAGCTCTCTACTAATTAATCTTACATTAGTTTGTTTTATGTTCTTTTGCTCAGACTCCTGGAAGAGTTGGCACTCAGAATTCTGAAACGGATCCTTCTTCAGCTCCTGGAAACACCGTTAACAATGAAAGCTCCTCTGAGGTCAGTTTTATTGTTTACTTTGTTGTTTGTACCTCTTAGTTAACTGTAGATTGCTTAATCCCAATTGATTTGAGCATGTACACCATGTTCCTTGCCAAAATTCATGATTGTCAAGAACACATTTACATTGGTGCACTAAAGAACAGCTCGTAAGGACTCTCCTTGCAGCCTTTTCACACTTATCACATTTAGGTATCCCTGGAAAAGGCAATATTACCCCCTTAGAAAAAAGAACCTCATATTGTATTGGTGTTAACAATTTGGGTGGAATTTTTTTTCTTTTTTCAACTCCATGTTTGTTAACGGACATAGGAAATATTTCGGCTTCCAGTTATACTGCCATTTACAGGAGGATTGGACTGTGGCAAGCAAAAAGCTTTAGTGCATTCCAGGATATCCGCACCTACTACTGAATGTCTTAATTCGGGCTCAGTATTCTGCATGGAATCCACCAGGTTTGTCATCACATCGCTTCAGCATCGAGGCTGTCTGGCTTCTGTGAACATCGAGGACACGTACCTGCATGTCCCCTTCTTTCTAGCACATTAGTGTTTTCTGCAGTTTGCTGTGGGTCCCTTGCACTGTTAAGTTTATTTGCACCTTGGATGTGCCTGGTCCCAGTACTATCCCTTATGTACTCTCGTGGCATCCCCAGTGTGTGCAGCTTAGATGACCTCCTGGGGAGAGAACAGTTGGCTCAGGCTCTGTCCCCAGACATGTGACCCAGACATTTTAGTTGCTCAGATGGATCCTGAACCTTCAGAAATTGTTGATGGAATTGACTCATCATTTGGAGTTTCTGGGTCTAGTCCCTCAAGATTAACTTCTCATCCCATGTTAGTACTTTCCAGTCCAGGAGTAATTCTGTTTGGCTGAGGAGGAGTCTTTATTAGTTTAGGGAATTTAGTTGTCAGGGGAATCATACCCCGGTGTTTGAGGCAGTTTAGCTGTTTCTGCAGCATTGAACCATTCTGCTGGAGGGTCATCCGATCCAAATACAGGCATACAGTGCCATGGCATTGTTTGGATCCTAGCCCAAGCCTACCTGAGCTGTCCCGCCAGGCCAGCGTTTGAACTCAGAGGTGTTCTAGTGCTTACGTCATATATGGAAGATGCTGAATATGGACCTCCTGGTCTCCAGGTTCAACAACATGCTGTGGACAGTTTTTTGTCTCCAAGTACAGGAATCCTGTATTAAAAGCAATGGATGCTCTAGTTTCTCCAATGGATCAGTACTCCCTGATCTATTCCTTTTCTCCTCTGAAACTTTTTCCTTGTCTGCTTTGCAGGATCAAGATCTAGGCCATTTCGGTGATCCTCATTGCACTGGATTGGCCCAGATGGATGTAATACTCCAACCTGGTAAAACTCCTGATGGATGCTGCATGGGCTCTACCTGATCATCTGATATCCTGCTTCACATTTGCTGACTTTAGTAGTATGGCTGTTGAAACCTAGGCTCTGAGGGACAGGTGCATCTCTGAATCAGTTATTCTCACATTGTTAGAAACTAGGAAGTCTACTTCTTACAAGGTCTATCATGACATCATGGAAGGTGTACGTCACATGGTGTGAATCTTAGGGGCTTCTACCCTGGAAGTTTTCCCTTGGGATGAATCCTTTTTTCTTAAACCTGGGTCTGGACCAGTGTTTGCTTCTCAGCCCTATCAGGAGTCAGGTTCCTGCACTTGCTATCTTGTTTCACATTCTCTTTGCCTCACATACCTTGATTAGGACTTTTGTACATGGAGTCTTCCATGTAGCTTCCCTGTGACTCTGTAGGATCGGAATCTGTTTCTCTCCGTGCTTCAGAAACCTCTGCATGAACCCATTGGATACTTTCCTCTGTCTACTGCCACCCACAAGGTGGTATTCTTTTTAGACGTCACCTCTGCAAAGCAAGTGTCTGAACGGGTGGCCTTATCCTGCAAGAACCATTTTTTCTATTTGCTTAAGGACAAGGTTGTGTTGAGGCCAGGACTTCCTTCTTACCCAAGACAGTCTCTGCCTTTTATCTAAATCAGGGCATTTGTTTCTCTGACACTCACAAATTTACTCCATTGTCTGTGGTTCTGTAAATGTCTATCTCTCAGCCACTGCTCCTATCAGGTAGGCTGATTCCCTTTTTGCAATACTAAACGGATCCAGTTGGGCTTCACTAGCTTGTTGAAAGCATAGAAGAACACAGAGGGCGCATAGGCTTTGCGCATTATCCTCCAATACATGTTTTTATTTAATCAAATAGATTGTTTCACTAGCTTATTGTTCCATCATTTATCGGTGGCTCAGACAGGCCATCAGTCAAGCTTATGGTCTCAAGGATCAGGTTCCATTATTTCCTGTAAAAATGCACTCTACTAGATTTGTGAGTGCTTCTTGGACCTTTGGCATCACAGTACATGGCTGCCACCTGGTCTTCTGTTCACATGTTTTCTACGTTCTTCCAAGTGGATGTTGAGGCCCCATCTGATGGGAGCTTCAGGCATAAGGTCTTTCAGGCGGTTCTTTGAGCTGCTGTAGTCCCCAGTTCTCTATTCTTTTCTTGAGTCTGTTACTGTTTATTTTTTGCTCAGTTGTCTGTTTTTGGTTGTCCCAAATGTGAAAGACTTCCTGGATCCCTCAATAAAAAAGAAAAGGGATTGCTGTGCTTTCTGTAAAATCCTTTTCTTAGAGTCCATTGAGGGACACATCTCCTGTGTTTATATTCATGCTCTTGGTACTGCTTTGCTACAAAATGGAGACGTGCCAATAGTAGTAGGTGTAGTCTTGGGCTGGGCTGTAGTTTTTATGTTTGCCAGTGACCAATCCTTTATTAGACAGTAGTATAACATGAAGGTGAAAGACTTCGGTGGACTCAAAAAGGAAATTGATTTTATACCAAGTACAAAAATCCTATATTCTTTCTCTTCCTTTCTTGCTTTTGTGGAAAGTGAAAGCAGGTTAGCATATGTCTGGACTCTATTGCGGTATCCTGCATTGGGTAGATTTTCCCCCACATGCTGTCCAGGTGACAGGTATTTGCTGGTGACAGGAAGTGAGGAAAAATCTCTCCATAGAAGACAAACAGTAATAAAAGTACTTTTATAATAGAGTAGAGCGTATCAGAGTTGTATTCTCTTCATTTTGGCACTTGGCCCTTCTTTCTTGGCACTTGGCCTTTTTAAAAGCAGTACTTCATTCTGCTTGAGTGTAAAGCCTGGTACCCACCACTAGTTTTTGTTTTCTTTTTTGTGTTCAACCCAGCGTGTTGAATGGAAAAAGGACAGCTCCGGTTGGTGCCACTGTACTAACGATCTGACATTAGTACAGCGATCTCCCCTGCTGTTCCTTGGTGACATGATAGGGGGATGCCCCCCCGCCAGAACACTCTGGTCAGCGTCCCAGCCATTGGCTGAGCGCGCTGATTGGGAGCTGTCGGCTGCTGGTTTTCCAGCATGCTCGTCCGACAGAAGCTGACCCGGTTGCCTTACACACGGGCTGAATGTCACCCGTTTTTTATTGAACCGACTGTTGTCGCCCGACATTCGGCCCGTGTGCTTTAGTAAGAGACTTTGGTTGGTGTAGTGTAAAGTGCCTGTTGTGCTATAGAGACTATGGGGTTGATTTACTAAAGGCAAATAGACTATGCACTTTGCAGTTGCTCCAGAGCTTCGTAAATGAGGTAAAGCTTCCCTTTGCAAAGACTACCCAATCACGTGCAAGGAAAATTAAAAAAAAAAAAACAGCATTTTTGCTTTCACATGATTGGATGATGGAAGTCAGCAGCACTTCTGCTCATTTACTAAGCTCTGGAGCAACTGCTCTTGCAGAGTGAAACTGCACTTTGCAAAGTGCACAGTCTATTTGCCTTTAGGCCCCTTTCACACTGAGGCGGTGGGTGCGTCGGCGGTATTTTTAGCGGCACTTTACCGTCAATTTCGCAGCGCTATTTGGCCGCTAGCGGGGCGCTTTTACCCCCGCTAGCGGGCGAGAAAGTGTTAAAACCACTGCAAAGCGCTGCTGCAGCAGTGCTATGCCAGAGCTATAGCCGCGCTGCCCCATTGATTTCAATGGGCAGGAGCAGTGAAGGAGCAGTGTATACACCGCTCTTTCACCGCTCCAAAGGTGCTGCTAGCAAGACTTTTTTAGCGTCCTGCCAGAGCACCGCTCCAATGTGAAAGCCCTCGGGGCTTTCACATTGGAGAGACTGCAGCGGCTCTTTCAGTGCGCTTTGCAGGCTGCAAAGCACCCCAGTGTGAAAGGGATCTTAGTAAATCAATCCCTATAAACCATAAGCCGTATGCCCCGTACACACGGTCGGATTTTCCAATGGAAAATGTGTGATAGGACCTTGTTGTCGGAAATTCCAATCATGTGTAGGCTCCATCACACATTTTCCATCGGATTTTTCGACACACAAAGTTTGAGAGCAGGATATAAAATTTTCCGACAACAAAATCTGTTGTCGGAAATTCCGATCGTGTGTACACAAATCCGACGGACAAAGTGCCACGCATGCTCAGAATAAATAAAGAGATGAAAGCTGTTGGCCACTGCCCCGTTTATAGTCCCGACATACGTGTTTTACGTCACCGCGTTCAGAACGATCGGATTTTCCGACAACTTTGTGTGACCGTGTGTATGCAAGACAAGTTTGAGCCAACATCCGTCGGAAAAAATCCTAGGATTTTGTTGTCGGAATGTCCGAACAAAGTCCGACCGTGTGTACTGGGCATTAGTCTGCTGAGCTCTCCTTTCTCTGGGAATACAGGCTAATTGTTTACCTTTTTGTTAAAAAAAAAAAAAAAACTTTATTTGTTTTTGCTGTTTTCAGTACAGATCAATAAATTATCGTTTTTGATTTCTCATTTGTTTTTTTTCATTTTGTATATAGGCAAAGCTTTATTTTTAGCTTTGGATAGTGCAGGGACAACCATTGCCACTGCCAGTGTATTTTTTTTGCTGTTTGTGTATCATTGTGGAAATTTCCCTTAGCCTCAAACTTTCTGTTGTGAGAAGAAATCTCAAAGTGATGGAAATTCTCTCCCTAAAGCCTAGTACACACAATAAGAAAATCGGACGAAAAATACCGCTTTCGAAACGATCGTACGACAATCGTCCACAGCTTTTGAGAGCCAAACATGACAGTTCATGCAAAATTATCTGAAGGGACCCTGGTTGAAAATCTCTGCTTTAGACTGTTGTTCTGGAATGTGTCCACTTTGGAAGATATTCCCTTACTTTTTGTTCTGGGGACATTTTTCTGTCTCAGCAACAATAGTCATCAGTACAAATAAAGAGAACTCTCTCCCCAATGGAGATACAGACAGCAATAAAAATTCAACAGAGGGTCTAGCCAACCTTCCCCTAGAGATACTCTTTACTTTTTTAGTTCCTCCTTAGTAACTGACACATACACTAAATCCATTCAGTTTCTACCTGTATTTCACACAAAAAAAGTCTACAAAAGATATATAGGATAATGAAAATGTACAGAAATGTGTTTTCAACATGTGCTTCATCCATGTGAGATAAGTTGTGTTTATCAGCTAAGATGTTGTGAAGAGTACCTAAAGACATGTCATTTCACAGGGGTTCATCTGTCCCTTATGTGTGGCCATGTTTGTCACTTCCACTGAGCTCGCTGCACATTACCAGAGTGAGCATGAAGAGACAGGAACAAGGAGGCCGCAGCCACGTAGTGACCTACCTGATGCAACCGTGGGTCCTTTATGCTTCTCAAAACCATCTGAGTAGATTGTTCAGTTTATCTCTGCATTATTTCTCCAGCCTTAGAAGCGCTAATCTTATGCTGTAAAAATCATAGAGGCCTTTTAGCTTGGGTGTTCTTTTTTTTTTTTTAAATCAGTAGTAGCTTGAGTGTTCTTTATTTTCAAATCTACACACTGCAGTCCAAAATGTGTAGCTATATGCATTAATCCTGTGTGCCCTTATACTGCTTACTGCATTTCTTCAGCTGGCCTCTATACAGTATAGTTGATGTCTTTGCTTGTCTGCTCTGGCTCAGGTACAGCAGATTACACAAGGAACTTCCTGTGATTGATGGGCTGAGGAAGCAAAGGAACAAAAGAACAAAAAATATTTAATGGATACAGTTTTTTACTTACTTTAAACAAAAATAGGATCAGTTGATATAAAAATGTGTGTGTGTGTTTTTTCCTTTTGGCAACCAGTTATGAAGGGGTTCCTATATTATGGTGTTGTCTTCATATTTGTCAACAATGTGTACGATTGCCTCAGATACTGTAGCTGCAGATTCTGCTAACTAAAGCCGGTTTACATCTGCAGTGTGCTTTAGGTGCGTTTTTACATGTGTTTAGTGGTGCTGAAGGTTTTTTACCTTTTGCCCCAGTTCACACATATGCGATGCGGGAATCATCGCAATTCCAGTGCCAGTTCCCGCATCGCATCTCCCTCGCTGCAGGTGTGAATACAAAGTTAATGAGACCCCCAGATCGGTTCGCAGATCACAGTGCGAACTGTGACTTCGGACAGGAATCGGATCGTTTGGGTGTGAACACTCATGCGATCCGATTCCAGTGCGGGGGGCAAAAAAATGTTCCTGCACTGTTTCGTGCGAATCCAATGCGTGTTTAGCCATACAATTGTATGGCTGAACTCACATTGCACAGACATCACATGTGAGATGCACAGCAATGCGGTACGAAGCACATGCGATGCCTGACATTGCATATGTGTGAACCCAGGCTCAAAGTGGTTGTAAACTCTTACATTAAGGGCCAGTTCACACCATAGAAATGCAGTCCGGATGCGCTCCAGATGCTTTATGGCATGCGCGTTTTTGATGCGTTCCAGTGTGTTTTTGGTGCGTTTTTGATGCAGTCCAGTGCATCCCCCCCCCCTTTTTTTCCCTTAACCTTAAATAAGAACATGGGTGTTCCAGTGCATTTTTTTTGTGTGCGTTCCCGTGAGTTTTTAATGCTTTTTACAGCCTTCCAGTACAGTTAAGTGCAGGAAAAATGCAGCATGTTCTACTTTTTTTTCTGGAACTGGAACGCACTGGAACTGCAAGCACTGGTGTGAACTATGCCATTGAAAACCATATAATCTACTTTCTATGCGTTTTTGATGCCGAAAAAAACCGCACTGGACTGCATATGGTGTGAACTGGCCCTTAGCCAGTGAAGGGACTATCCTTAGGTGATACAGAGATGAAACAAATCCTCCTACATGAGTTGTACCTGTCTCCCTGCAGCCATCTCTTCTCTACATCCATTAGAAGTGCCGAAATATAAAGCTTGTCTTAGAGTTCAGAAAAAAGACAGCGGAGAGTTTAAGTTACATTGCAGAGCTCAGTGAGGAGAGGTCTGAGAGCTGATGGAGGGAAGGGAGACACCCACCTTCACGCAGGAACAGAGCTGAGGCTGCCGATCTGCTGGAGGTCCCTCCCCTGTCTCCTTTTTTTTTCTTGGTGTCAGGAAAACTTGTCAGAAGTGATTCATGCTGAATGCAGAGGAACAAAGCAGCAGACAGAAATTACACTTAGCGCACTTAATTTGAGACAAGTACATACTATAGAGGGATACAGTGAGGGGGAAAAAGTATTTGATCCCCTGCTGAGTTTGTACATTTGCCCACTGACAAAGAAATGATCAGTCTATAATTTTAATGGTAAGTTTATTTTAACAGTGAGAGACAGAATATCCAGAAAAACGCATTTCAAAAAGTTATAAATTGATTTGCATTTTAATTAGTGAAATAAGTATTTGACTCCTTTCCAAAACACGGCTTAATACTTGGTTGCAAAACCCTTGTTGACAATCAGAGGTCAGACGTTTCTTGTAGTTGTCCACCAGGTTTGCACACATCTCAGGAGGGATTTTGTCCCACTCCTCTTTGCAGATCCTCTCCAAGTCATTAAGGTTTCGAGGCTGACGTTTGGTAACTCGAACCTTCAGCTCCCTCCACATATTTTCTATGGGATTAAAGTCTGGAGACTGGCTAGGCCACTCCGGGACCTTAATGTGCTTCTTCATGAGCCACTCTTTTGTTGCCTTGGTCATGTGTTTTGGGTCATTGTCATGCTGGAATACCCATCCACAACCCATTTTCAGTGCCCTGGCTGAGGGAAGGAGGTTCTCACCCACGATTTGATGGTACATTGCCCATCCATCGTCCCTTTGATGCAGTGAAGTTGTCCTGTCCCCTTAGCAGAGAAACGCCCAAAAAGCATAATGTTTCTACCTCCATGGTTGACGGCGGGGATGGTGTTCTTGGGGTCATAGGCAGAATTCCTCCTCCTTGAAACACAGCGAGTTGAGTTGATGCCAAAGAGCTCGATTTTGGTCTTATCCGACCACAACACTTTCACCCAGTTCTCCTCTGAATCATTCAGATGTTCATTAGCAACTTTAGAAGGGCCTGTACATGTGCTTTCTTGAGCAGGGGGACCTTGCATGCATTGCAAGATTTCAGCCCTTCATGGCATAGTGTGTTACCAATTGTTTTCGTGGTGACTATGGTCCCCGCTGCCTTGAGATCATTGTCAAGAATCTTCTGTGTAGTTCTGGGCTGATTCCTCACCATTCTCTTAAAACTCCACAAGGTGAGATCCTTCATGGAGCCCCAGACCGAGGGAGATTGACAGTTATTTTGTGTTTCTTCCATTTGCAAATAATCGCACCAACTGTTGTCACCCCCCCTTACCAAGCTGCTTGGCGATGGTCTTGTAGCCCATTCCAGCCTTATGAAGGTCTACAGTCTTGTTCCTGACACCCTTGAACAGCTCTTTGGTCTTTTATACAGGTAACAAGCTGAGATTAGAGCACTCCCTTTTTAAGAGAGTACTCCTAATCTCAGCTCGTTACCTGTATAGAAGACACCTGGGAGCCAGAAATCTTGCTGATTGATAGGGGATCAAATACTTATTTTTGCTCATTAAAATGCAAATCAATGTATACTTTTTTTTTTTTTTTTTTTTTAAATGCATTTTTCTGGATATTTTTGCTGTTTTTCTGTCTCAGTAACTGTTAAAATAAACCTACCATTAAAATTATAGACATCATTTCTTTGTCAGTGGGCAAACGTACAAAATCAGCAGGGGATCAAATACTTTTTTCCCTCACTGTATGCTTTGTTCATATTTCATGTCTGAGGTTTATAACCACTTTAATGCATTCTCTGCATTAAGGTAGTAAAAAAAAAAAAAAAAAGTTTATATTTCCTTTACTTTCAATCCATGCACGAGAGCATCATCTCTCTCTGTTCTCCCCCTCCTCATTGTCTCAGAGACAGCAGCAGAAGTCATTGTTTCCCACTGCTGTTAATCACAGCCAGTGAGGAGGGAGCGGGGGCAGTCCCGAGCTGTGTGTGTCCATGCATGGAGTCCCCCCCCCCCCCCCAAGTAAGCGGCTTGCTATGGTGGGCACTCAGCACGGGGTAGGAGCCAGGAGTGCTGTCGAAAGATCCGACAAAAGGAGGATCGGGGCTACTCTGTGCAAAACCTTTGCACAGAACAGGTAAGTATGACATGTTTGTTATTAAAAAATAAATACAAATTATGGGTTTACAATAGCTTTAAAGCTGGGTTGTACACGGTGTGAATTAATTCAATGGATGGCCCTTCTCCTTTCAACAAGAGTTGATTGATTTACTTTTGTCAAAAGGAGCCTACTGGAAAATATTTGCACAAACAGCGGCTTCAATAAAATGTAGCTGCTGTATGTAATCTGACTTCCTATTGGAGGGTTGCTGCATTCATCCTTCATGGTCCTACTATACGTAGGAACATAGCCATCCTCTCTGCTTGCTCCTGAGATAGACTATGGGATTGCATTGAGTAGTACACATGACCACAAGTAACGTGTACTGCTCACTCCAAACAAATGGAAGTGAGGAGAAAAGAAGAAGTTTATAAAGGACGTTACTAAGAAGCAGAAAAAAAAAACACATTTCATGAAAAACAGATTATAGACCCTTAAAGTGACAAACTTTGGTTTAAAAAGAACAAGTTATATTAAAGGGGTTGTAAAGGTAATTTTTTTTTTTTTTTTTAAAATAACAAACATGTTATACTTACCTTCACTGTGCAGCTCGTTCTGCACAGAGTGGCCCTGAACCAGGTCTTCTGGGGTCCCTCGGCGGCTGTTTCAGCTCCTCCCCGCAAGCATTTACCACCTTAATGCAAGCTCCCTCGCATGGTGGTGAGTGCTTGCGGGCGCGCTCCCGTGATACAGCCGGCGGCTATAGCCGCTCGCTGTATCACTCGGCCCCGCCCCCCGGCGCGCCGCGTCATCGGATGTGATTGACAGCAGCGCGAGCCAATGGCTGCGCTGCTTTCAATCCATCCACTGCAGCCAATCAGCGACCAGGCTGAGCTGCAATGAAGGTGACGAGGACGAGCAGCGAAGATTCGAGGCGTCAGGTAAGTAAAACGGGGGGCCTGGGGGCGGCGGTACTGTCAAAAGTTTTTTCACCTTAATGCATAGAATGCATTAAGGTGAAAAAATTTTTACCTTTACAACCCCTTTAAAGTATTTATTTTTAACTTAAAGTATCTACTGTGGCTCTCCGCCTCCTCCAGATCTACAGATTAATTTGTTTGTACAGCTATGATCTGACTTCCTGTTAGAGGGTGGATATGTTCGTTCTCCATGGTCCCACTGTATTTAGCCACCCTCTCTAGCATGCCCCCAAGATGGACTATGGGATTTGCAGTGTGTATAGAATAGAACACATGACTGCAACTAACATGCACTGCTTATTCCAGACGTAGGAGGGTGTAAAGAAGGTTTAGGAGCTCATGGGGATGTTGCAAGGAGGCAGATAAACATAGTAAGAAACTATTTCAGGAAATATAGATTACAGGGACTTAAAGTAGTGCATGTGTATCTATTTGAAGACCAAACCTATTCTGACACTTTTTGTTTACATGTAAAAATCAGTATTTTTTTGTTAGAAAGTTACTTAGAACTCCCAGACATTATATATTTTTTTTAGCAGAGGCCTTAGAGAAGAAAATGGTAGTTGTTGCAATTTTTTTGTCACTTGGTATTTATACAGCGGTTTTTCAAACACATATTTTTTGGGGACAAAATAGACTTTAATGAATTTTAATGCAAAAAAACACCATATATAACCCAATTCGTGGTAACGTATATGTTCTGGCGAGTAAATAGATACCTAACATGTCATGCTCTAAAATTGCGCACACTCATGGAATGGCGACAAACTACGTTACCTAAAAATCTTCATAGTCGTCACTTTAAAAAATTTTACAGGTTACCAAATTAGAGTTGCAAAGGAGGACTAGTGCTAGAATTATTGCTTTTTTGGGGGAAAAAATAGACTTTAATGAATTTTAATACAAAAAAATACCATATATAAACCAATTCTTGGTAACGTATAAAAGATGATGTTCTGGCGAGTAAATAGATACCTAACATGTCACACTATAAAATTGCGCACGCTCATGGAATGGCGACATACTATGTTACAGCCCAAGGGGCACTTTGCAATTAAAGGGGTTGTAAACCCTCGTTTAAAAAACAAAACAAAAAACAAACATGTCATACTTACCTCCACTGTGCAGTTTGTTTTGCACAGAGTGGCCCCGATCACCCTCTTCTGGGGTCCCTCAGTAGCGCTGGTGGCTCCTCCCTGCATTGAGTGTCCACGTTGGAGAAGCGCACTCCTTGGTGGACACCCTTGCTCGCACTCACTCTCCTGAGTCCCGCATCTGTGTCTATTCACACAGAATGCAGGACTTGGTCCCTCTCCCCGCCATTGGATTTGATTGACAGCAGCGGGAGCCAATGGCTGTGCTGCTATCAATCTATCCAATCAGGACATGAGACACCAGGTACAGCTGGTATGCTTGTTCCCAGGCCAGAGAAGGATCGGGGTCAGGTAAGTAAAACGGGGCCTCGGGGGGGCTGCAGCACCACAGAAGGTTTTTCACCTTAATGCATAGAATGCATTAAGGTGAAAAGCCACGAGGGTTTACAACCCTTTTTAATGCAAGTGCCTTGTGCTGATTTTTTAATTTTATTTTTTATCGCTTGTGAGCTTTAAAGAAGAGTTTACCCTCCAAAAACTAAGAACTTTATGATAGTCTTAAACATAATATGTGTGTGCATTACTTTAAAATACACACACACTTGCCAAAAGTATTGGTGCCCCGTTGAGTTTACACGCACATGAACTTTAATGGCATCCCAGTCTTGGTCCGTAGGGTTTAATATTGATTTGGCCCACGCTTTGTAGCTATAACTGCTTCAGTTCTTCTGTGAAGGCTGACCACAAGGTTTAGGTGTGTCTATGGAAATGTTTGACCATTCTTCCACAGGCGCATATGTGAGGTCGGGCACTGATGTGGACAAGAAGGCCTGGCTCAATCTCTGCATCCCAAAGGTGTTCTGTTGGGTTGAGGTCAGGACTCCGTGCATGCCAGTCAAGTTCCTCCATTCCAAACTCGTTCATCTGTGTCTTATGAACCTTCCTTTTGTGCACTGGTCTAAGTCATTTGATGGATGGGGGATTATGGTGTGGGGTTGTTTTTCAGGGGTTGGGCTTTGCCCCTTACTTAGTTCAGTTAAGGGAACTCTTAAGGCGTCAGCATACCAAGACATTTTGGACAATTTCATGCTCCCAACTTTGTGGGAACAGTTTGGGGATGGCCCCTTCTTGTTCCAACATGACTGCACACCAGTGCACAAAGCAAGGTCCATAAAGACATGTGTGAGCAAGTTTGGGGTGGAGGAACTTGACTTGCCTGCACAGAGTCCTGACCTCAACCCGATAGAACACCTTTGGGATGATTTCGAGCTGAGACTGTGAGCCAGGCCTTCTCTTCAAACATCAGTGCCTGACCTCACAAATGCGCTTGTGGAAGAATGGTCAAACATTCCCATAGATACACTCCTAAACCTTGTGGACAGCCTTCCCAGAAGTGTTGAAGCTGTTATAGCTCCAAAGGGTGGGAAAACTCAATATTGAACCCTACGGACTAAGACTAGGATGCCATTAAAGTTCATATTCGTGTAAAAGCAGGTGTCCCAATACTTTTAGTAAATATAGTGTATATTTAATACTGTATTTAGCTTAAAAAAAATCACATTGCACAGAGCAGGTAAAAGTATAAAAAGTTTAGTATTTTGAAAAATTGCCTTTACAACTGCTTTAAATTGGGTGTATTACTGTCATTGAAGAGCTGTGTTCTCTCCTCCTCTACACACAAACAATCCATGTAATAACGAGTGACCAAATTTTTAGATACAACAAGAACGTCTATAGCTTTCTGGATATAATATACAAAGTAATAGTCCCTCTACTTTGCCACATATTGCAAATTGGATGGGTAGAGAATTTTCCTAATGGGGACACAGATGGCGAAATACACTACATATAAAGTATCAGTTTGATTTGGGATGGGACCAATGTTCCTGTACAATCGATGGAAACAAATAATGCCAGTAGAGAGTTCATGTAGGCAGCCTTTTAACAGACTGCTACTTATAGGGTTCACAGTAGTGTTCATGTGTGCTTGGCTGTTTTGCTGAGTACACTGAAAACCCCCTGTGTATAAAATTGCTAATGAGCAGGTTTGCACAGTTAACAGTTAAAGTGGTTCTAAAGGCATAATGTTTTTTTACCTTCGTGCATTCTCTGCATGAAGGTAAAAACCTTCTGTGCCACAGGATCCCCCCCAGCACCCCCTTATACTTACCTGAGCCTGATCTCAATCCAGCGAATGGCTTTACAAAATAGTTTTGTATTAATGCTCTCATATTTGTTGGATGTTTTGGACACTCCCATTACTATTGACTATTTATTTTTAATTATGACCCAGTGGAGGGGATATCGTATTGATATCAGATTTATACATAGGTCATCTTATGTTCTTTCTAGTCTTGTTGATGGGGGTATTCCTGGACCCTGAAACACAATGGCTACTTTTTGGATTGTACCCCTGAATTTTGTTGTATCTGCACCTCTTGGCAGTGGTGTGACACTTCAATTTCAATTTCTGATGGTGAAAACCAAGAATCTAATGTAGTGTTCAGCAAAGGAGTGCGCAAGGGGTGTGCCGAGTGTGCCTGGACACATCCTAATCACCCTGTGCAACTCAGATTCCCATGCTGATATTTCACCAAAGCCCGCCAATGGGGCTCCTAAAAAAAAATAGTAAAAAAATAATAATAATAAAAATAAAAAACTACTACACCGTCCACTGCCCTACTGACACCGTCCCATGTTTTAATACATATGGGGTGCACACCCTAATGCACAGGTGTCAAACTGGCAGCCCTTCAGCTTTTGCAAAACTGCAAGTCCCATGAGGCATTACAAGGCTGACTGTTACAAGCATGACTCCCACAGGCAGAGGCATAATGGGACTTGTAGTTCTGCAACAGCTGGAGGGCCGCCAGTTTGACACCCCTGCCCAAATGCAATAGGCTTCGCACACCTATGGTGTTAAGTATATTCTTACGATATGCTGCAAACAATCTTTCATGTTCTATTACTCACATTTCCCTTTCTAATTGGGTTGCACTTATAAGAACTCTGTATATGTGTACTTTTTTTTATTATTTTATATATTAATTTGCTTTTATGTAAACTGTATAGATCACACTTTAATTTCCTTCCCCATAGGAGCTTATGTTTTCTGTGTATAAATCCTTTCATTTGTCCTCTAAACTCCAATCCCTGGAACATTACTAAGCTGCTTCTAGGCATAAACTCCACGCTTTGGTTTCCAAGATTCTAAGTCAGCATCATGGCAATAATGTGTTTTACATGCATGCATTCTGTGAATAATTGACTTTCATGGCTAATTAAATACAGCTACTTTGATTTTCAGTCATGCTTTGATAGATTAGAATGCTGGCCTTATTAGCTGTCCCGAGATGTATCGTTATCACATGAATGCTGAAGTACAGATATTGTATGACAGTAAAGCTACATAGCAGCTTTTGCCCTTGTTTATTCCTGCAGTTATTTTGGATTCACAAACAAGACATTATCTTTTATGGTACCAGTTAAATCTTTGGATTGACAAAATGCTGGCAGTTTCCAACTCTGCATCCCACTTTGTTTTCATATCCTGCTTGAAATTGTGCTCAGAGGACATTTCCATCTGAATGGCTAAATGTGCAGTTGAAATAAGTTAAGTTTCACCGGGCAACAGATTTGTTAAGTATACCTAGCCACAGACAGGCAGAAGTGTGGTCGAGAACAAAAGCTTGCCCTTGACTGCTGTGCTGGTGAAGGTCCATATGGTCACCAACCAGCGGATGAGTCCAGTGTCTGCACACTGATAGTGTTGTATGCTTTTTCCATAGAAAAGGAGTGTTTAGCCCTGGTTGCCAGAGATTTTTTCCAAACTGAAAAACCAATGTAATTAATAGCCCACACCTCAGAGACTTGGGTGTCCTCAACAGACCTATTCTTGCATGATCATTTCAGAGAATGCGTAAACACACTATAGATCTTGCATGATCATTGCAGCTAATGCATAAACCTACTGTAGATCTAGCATGATCATTGCAGAGAATGTGTAAACATACTGTAGATCTTGCATGATCATTTCAGAGAATGCGTAAGCATACTGTAGATCTTAATTATTATTGCAGATAATGTGTAAACCTACTGTTGCCCTTGCATGATCATTGCAAAGAATGCGTAAACATACTGTAGATACATTTACAGTCTTTTTACTCATGTGCTATATGATTGCATAACATGAACAACGAGGCTCCTTAGAGCCAGAAATCTTGTCACTGCAAGCTTGTCAAGAGAAAAGTGGATCAGATCTTGTTAGACTGGATTTACATGAGTGCTGGATGCAGAAGTTATCAGTGCATGTGTTGTTGAACATCACTGCATTTGTCTTCCAACTGTTGTCCTGATGGGAGAACTTGCTAAGGAGAGCAAAGTAGTGAATTAATACCCTTGGCTCAAACGTGCCCTGAACACGGTCTACAACTGCCCATGGACCGTTTACAATTGTACCAAACATTTCAGGTCAGTGCATTGAATCAGCTCATCATTCAGGAGGAAGTATGCAGAGAAGAGTACCTCCAGCCAAGGAAGAGAAATGCTGCAGGGTCCTTCT
Source organism: Aquarana catesbeiana (assembly GCF_042186555.1). Classification (NCBI taxonomy): domain Eukaryota; kingdom Metazoa; phylum Chordata; class Amphibia; order Anura; family Ranidae; genus Aquarana; species Aquarana catesbeiana. The sequence goes on from NC_133326.1 coordinate 283,702,195, forward strand.
AATCTTTTAGGGACTATTCACACTTGTGTGCTTCCAAAACCAATAATAAAATCATATTACCCAAAGCACTTGATTTTAAGTGCGGTGTACTATGCTGTTTATTGTGCATGGCAACCTAATGCAGAGTATAGTAGAGTGCAGCGCAAAGTACGTACTGTGGTTAATTTACTAAAACTGGAGAGTGCATAATCTGGTGCAGCTCTGCATAGAAACTAATCAGCTTCTAGGTTATATTGTCAAAGCTAAATTGTACAAGCTGGACTTAGCCTTGGTTCATATATATGTGATGCGGGAAACGCAGTGACTCCTGTGCATTTCCCTCACAGCATTGAAATCACATGGCGTTCATGCGATCTGCTGTGGGTGTCAATGTTTAAAGGGGTTGTAAACTCTCAAGGTTTTTCACCTTAATGCATTCAATGCATTAAGGTGAAAAACCTTCTGTAGTGCAGCAGCCCCCCCCCCCCCCCCGAGTCCCCCTTTTACTTACCTGAACATGAACGTTCCAGCGACAGGGATGAGCACAGCAGCTCCAGCCGCTGTCTTGGGTCCTTATTGGATAGATTAATAGCAGCAGGAGCCATTGGCTCCTTTATAACCCCTTTAAATTAACAACACCAAAGCAGCTTGCAAAATCAGTGCAATTGTCTGAACACCCATGCGATCTGATTCCGGTGCGGCAAAAAGAAAGGGTCCTACACTGTTTTGGCGCAAATGCAGTGTGATTTGAGCTATACAATATCAGTGGCTCATATCGCTCCGCAAAGACATTGCATGTGATTTGCACAGGAATGCTGTATGATTCCTGTGCGAATCACATGCTGTGTCCCACACAGCTCAAGTGTGAATGCAGGCTTAGAAACTGGTTGGCTACCATGCACAGCTGCACCAAATTTTGCACTCTTGAGTGTTTGTAAATTGACCCCATTCTAAATTAATGGACTACCTTAACACGACGCACATTTAACACGTTAACAGTGCAAGCTTTTGGGGAAAACCCTTGTGCTAAAACAGTATTCATCAATCACTGGGAATAGAAAGTTTGGGAATAATGAAGTATTTCTTGGTCTGTATGAAAGCGGAGTAAAGAAGCTTTGTTTATTCATACATGTGATGTAAAAAAAAATGAGACAAAGATAAATCATTTCAGAACTTTTTCCACCTTTTTAATGTGACCTAAAAACTGTACAACTCAATTGAAAATCAAACTGAAATCTTTTAGGGGAAGTAAAAATAAAAAATGAAAATAATGTGGTTGCATAAGTTTGCACACACTCTTATAACTGGGAATGTAGCTGTGTTCAGAATTTAGCAATCCGATTCAAGCTCATGTTAAATATGAGTCAGTACACGCCTGCCATCATTTAGCTTAGGTTCACACATATGCGATGCTGGAACCAGTGCGATTACAGCGCCGGTTCCCGCATCGCATCTCTTCCGCAGGCAGATCACACTGCCTTCTGGGAACTATGAACTCGCACAGGAAACTGATCGCTTGGGTGATAAAACCAATGCGATCTGATTCCAGTGCAGGGAAAAAAAATTCTCTGCACTATTTTCCTACGAATCTAATGCGTGTTCAGCCATACAACTGTATGGCTGAACTTGCATTGCACAGACATCGCATGTGATCGGCACCGCAGTGTGGGTGTGAATCACATGCAATGTCTGTGTTCGCACAAGTGTGAACCTGGGCTTAAGGTGCCTCTGATTAACCCCAAATAAAGTTCAGCTGTTCTAGTAGGTCTTTCCTGACATTTTCTTAGTCACATCCTACAGCAAAAGCCATGGTCCGCAGAGAGCTTCCAAAGCATCAGAGGGATCTCATTGTTAAAAGATATCAGTCAGGAGAAGGGTACAAAAGAATTTCCAAGGCATTAGATATACCATGGAACACAGTGAAGACAGTCACCATCAAGTGGGAAAATATGGCACAACAGGGACATTACCAAGAACTGGACGTCTCTCCAAAATTCATGAAAAGACGAGAAGAAAACTGGTCAGGGAGGCTGCCAAGAGGCCTACAGCAACATTAAAGGTGCTGCGGGAATATCGGGAAAGTACTGGCTGTGTGGTACATGCGACAACAATCTCCTGTGTTCTTCAGGTGTCTGGGCTATGGGGTAGAGTGGCAAGACAAAAGCCTTTTCTTACAAAGAAAAACATCCAAGGCCAGCAAAATTTAGCAAAAACACATCTGAAGTCTCCCAAAAGCATGTGGGAAAATGTGTTATGGTCTCATGGAACCAAGGTTGAACTTTTTAGCTATAATTCCAAAAGATATGTTTGGTGCAAAAACAACATTGCACATCACCAAAAGAACACCATACCCACAGTGAAGCATGGTGGTGGCAGCATCAAGCTTTCTTCAGCTGGAACAGGGGCCTTAGTCAAGGAAGAGGGAATTATGAACAGTTCCAAATGCCAGTCAATATTGGCACAAAACCTTCAGGCTTCTGCTAGAAAGCTGAACATAAAGAGGAACTTCATCTTTCAGCATGACAACGACCCAAAGTATTCATCCAAGTCAACAAAGGAATGGCTTCACCAGAAGATGATTAAAGATTTGGAATGGCCCAGCCAGAGCCCAGACCTGACTCCGATTGAAAATCTGTGGGGTGATCTGAAGAGGGCTGTGCACAGGAGATGCCCTCGCAATCTGACAGATTTGGAGTGTTTTTGCAAAGAAGAGTGGGCAAATATTGCCAAGTCAAGATGTGCCATGTTGATTAGACTCATACCCAAAAAGACTCAGTGCTGTAATAAAATCAAAAGGTGATTCAGCAAAGTATTAGTGTAAGGGTGTGCACACCTAAACAACCATGGGTGTGAATGGGGAGCAGGTGTCTTCAAGTGATACTAAAGGATCGTTTTTTATTTTTTTTTAAATGACAAACATGTCATACTTACCTCCACTGTGCAGCTTGTTTTGCACAGAGTGGCCCCGAACATCCATTTCTGGGGTCCCTTGGCTCCTCCCCACATTAGCTAACCCCCTTGGAGAAGCGCTCTCCCGAGGCGGTTACCTTGTGGGCGTGCATTCGGCGTCCATAGAGGCCGAATGCAGGACTCGGCCTCGCCCCCTGGCGCCCGTGTCATTGGATTTGATTGACAGCAGCGGGAGCCAATGACTGCGCTGCCATCAATCTATCCAATCTAGAGTCGGAAAACCGGGGAGAGAGGGACAGCGGGGGCGCGCTGACGTAAATTTGAGGCTCAGGTAAGTAAAAGGGGGGGCTAGGGGGCCCAGTGACTGCAAGGTGTTTTTTCACCTTAATGCATACGATGAATTAAGGTGAAAAAACACGAGTCTTTACAACCCCTTTTAAATTTCGTGTTATCGCTCTTACTCTCTCATACTGGTCACTGAAAATTCAACATGTAACCTCATGGCAAAAAATTCTCTGAGGATCTGAAAAAAAGAATTGTTGCATGGCCTAGGCTATAAGAAGATTGTTAAGACCCTGAAACTGAGCTGCAGCATGGTGGCCAAGACCATACAGCGTTTTAACAGGACAAGTTCCACTCAGAACAGGACTCGCCATGGTAGACCAAAGAAGTTGTGGCACGTGCTCGGCGTCATATCCAGAGGTTGTCTTTGGGAAATAGACGTATGAGTGCTGCCAGCATTGCTGCATAGGTTTAATGGGGTGGGGGGTCAGCCTGTCAGTGCTCAGACCATACACCGCACACTGCATCAAATTGGTCTGCATGGCTTTCGTCCCAGAAGGAAGCCTCTTCTAAAGATGATGCACAAGAAAGCCCGCAAACAGTTTGCTGAAGACAAGCAGACTAAGGACATGGATTACTGGAACCATGTCCTGTGGTCTGATGAGACCAAGATAAACTTATTTGATTCAGATGGTGTCAAGCGTGTGTGGCGGCAACCAGGTGAGGATTACAAAGACAAGTGTGTCTTGCCTACAGTCAAGCATGGTGGTAGGAGTGCCATTGTCTAGGGCTACATGAGTGCTGACGGCACTGGGGAGCCACAGTTCAATGAGGGAACCATGAATGCCAACATGTACTGTGACATACTGAAGCAGAGCATGATCCCCTCCCTTCGGGGCCGCAGAGCAGTATTCCAACATGATAACGAACCCAAACACACCTCCAAGATGACCACTGCCTGGCTAAAGAAGCTGAGGGTAAGGCTACTTTCACACTGGGGCTGGGGGGCATTAGCGGTAAAGCGCCGCTAGTTTTAGTGGTGCTTTACCGTAGTTTTAGCGCCGCTTTTCAGCCGTTAGCGGGGCGCTTTTAACCCCCGCTAGCGGATGAAGAAAGTGTTAAAAGCGCCTGTGTTGCGGCGCTGCCGAAACGCTTTTCAGGCACCGGAAGTGCTGCCCATTCATTCCAATGGGCAGGTTTGGTTTCATTCATTTTAATGGGAAGGGCATTATGGGAGCAGTGTATACACCTCTCCCAAACCGCCCCAAAGATGATGCTTGCAGGACTTTTTTTTTTTCCCCTGTCTTGCAAGCGCACTGCCCCATTGTGAAAGCCCTCAGGCCTTCACACTGGGGAGGCATGAGAGGCACTTTACAGGTGCTATTTTTAGTGCTAAAACACCTGAAACCTGCACAGGGACAACCTGCAAACTCCGGGAAGGTAGTGCCGCGGTTGCGCTATGAAACAATGACCCTACTGCTGCCAGGCGGAAGTGCTAACCACAGCCTGAGGTTAGGTTTGAATCTGATTTTGGGTAAAGGTTTTAGTACTCTTTATTTTGTTAAATGTTTTATTTATTTTATTTTTTTTTACATCCTCTGAGAATGAGGGTAAGACTTGTCTAATCAGGAATGAAGATCAGCCAGTCAAGGGTGGTTGCATCTTTTATTCCGTATTGGTTTCTAAACTTTAAAGTGCTAGTAAACTCTGTTCTACCACGTATACCTACAGGTAAGCCTACAATAAGGCTTACCTGTAGGTACTGTGAATATCTCCTAAACTTGTACTGTTTAAAAGATATTCAGAGTGCATGCAGCTGGTGACATCACAGATGCATGATCTCTGAAGGTCCAACATACAGTGCCGGACCTTCAGAGCCCGTGTCTTAAACGTCACCTCCCGTGCGCATGCACGGGTGTAACGTTATTGTGTCTCCGGCAACTCGTGTAGCCAGAAGCCGCGAACTCAGAAGGAAGACCGTGGGGGTAAGAAGCAAGCTTTCTCAGCAGTGACAGCTTCGCACTGGAAGGCTTTGTTCTAAGATAAGTCTCTCATAATGTGCTAGTATGCGGTGCATACTAGCATATTATGACATTGCCTTGCAGGGGAATTTTAATTCGACTGCGTTTTACAGCTGCTTTAAGGCTAGGTTTACATTTGTGTGAATGGGCAGCACATATGGGTTGCTGCCTGTTTGTTCAAACGTTAAGGCTGCATTCACATCTAAGCGTATCGTTTTCAGGCAGAAAGTCGCACAATTTTTGCTGCAATTTTGTACAGGTCAAAAGGTCACCAATGTAAAAAGCAGAAGATGCTTGTAATCTGCCAAAAAGAAGCTCCTGTACTTCTTTGAGCGATGGGCGTTTTGCTTCAGGCAACAGAACGCTCAGATGTGAACAAGGGCTATTGAAATGAATGGGATTTGTCTTGTTGGGTGTCTTTTTTTATTTTTATTTTTTAATTATTTTTATTAAAGTTTTTCAAAGATACATAGAGAATAGGAAGAAAATCATATATGAATAGAACATAACACCAATCCATGTAAGTGCAAAATAAGTCACATTTCGTTCCATTTTGTGTCAGAAATAGTTATAGTATCCAATGTCAAATTAACAGGTTAAAGTCAATGCCTGAAGGTTACATAGGGAAAATGTGTTTTAGGATTGCAATTCTGTATGGAATAGTTGTAACATACGTAGACAGTCCTCAATTATAAAACATTTAGCTTATATAAGAAATTGAAAGAAAGTCTTTAGCCTTAGATTTGTTTTTATGTATTAACTATTTAACCTTTAAACATCAGTGACCGACACTTGTTGTATTTAAGGATGCATATAAAAGAAGAAACGAAGAAGAGTATAATGAAATCACAATTACCGTATATACTCGAGTATAAGCCGACCCGAATATAAACTGAGGCACCTAATTTTACCACAAAAAACTGGGAAAACTTATTGACTCGAGTATAAGCCTAGGGTGAGAAATGCGCAGCTACTGTAAGTGGAAAAGAGGGTGAACAGTGCCCATTTGCAGCCTCACTGTGCCCATTTGCAGCCATAGGTCCGCTGAACTTCAAACTTGGTAGTTAAGGGTTCCTAGATGCCCCCTAGCTGCAGCCAAAATTTGGGGTCTCTGAACCCAAAGGGTCCCGAAATGACATTGCTGCAGATGGACACAGTTGACCGATTTTGGGGCCCCACATCTCGGGGCCACTTGGTGCTAGGAACCTCAAATTTGGTGTGCAAACTCAGTGGAGCGAGCACTACAACATATCCAAAGCTGGGGTTCCTAGCACCAAGTGGCCCCGAGATACGGGGGCACCAAAGTCGGTTCAGAAAATGTCAAGCACTTTTCTGCAGCAGAGAATGACATTTTCCGAACCGACTTTGGGACCCCCTATCTTTGGGGTTCCTAGCACCAAGTGGCCCCAAGATACGGGGCCCCAAAGTCGGTTCGGAAAATGTCATTCTCTGCTGCAGAAAAGTGCTTGATTCAAGTATAAGCCGAGGGGGGCATTTTCAGCACCAAAAAGTGTTCTGAAAAGCTCGGCTTATACTCGAGTATATACGGTAATAGAATAAACGGAAATTCAGGTTTCCGCTGCACAGGGTTTAGGGACTTTATAGTGGGTTTCAAACTGTTGGGTCTTCCTGTCTTTATAAGTCAGTAATTGTTCATATTTACCAACCTCATTGACCTGGGTAATTACCTCTCTTATGCTTGGGATTTCGTTAGTTTTCCATTTTTTTCAAAATGGCTGCTCTAGCTGCGAAAAGCATGTGCATAACTATTGGATGTAGGGAGCCTGGAATTGAAGTAGAGTTGGTACTGAGAATCGCTTTTTCTATATTTGGCTTAGCAATGAAACCTGTGACTTGAGAGATCAGTTTAAATATCTCTGCCCAAAAACAACGTAAATGAAAGCATATGTGTCGAGGTGCCTACCTGTCCACATCCTCTCCAACATTCATTAGTGGTGGTGGGGGAAAATTTTGCCATTAGGTAAGGGAGTAAGATATCATCTTAGATGGAGTTTCTGGGCCATTTCCCAGTAATTTGAGCATTTGGAGTATTGATAATTGCATTTAATTGCTCTCTACCATTGATAGTCAGAAAAGGAATGTCCCAGTTCCGTCTCCCATTTATCCAAATGGAGATTTTTTTGTAAATGTGGATTTAGCATTTAGCAGTTCATAGAACATGGAAATAGCTTTGAGTTTAGGGTCTGTTGAGTTCCAATAGGACCATGCCCTGACTGGCACTTCAACGGAGGAGAGCTTATGAATATTCAATATAGATGATAGTCTAGTATAGGAAGATGATTCATTAGTAGGTAGGGAGTATTTTTGGGTCAAGCTTTAAAAGGAAATCAAGCGTCCATCATATATCACATCTTCAATGGTATGCAGACCCTTGGCTATCCATTTAGAGAAGATGTCTGGTGTTATAAACTTTAGCGAGTTGAGGGGGATAGGAATGCTTGTACTTTTTGTGGACGGGTCATAAAGTTTATAAAAGTATCTCCAAGCTTGAAGCCTTACTGCAATGGTATTGTTGGCTGTTTTTAGAGCCGAGGCTTACAGCAGAAAACACCCAAAAATGCCTAGGTGTGAACAGAGCCTAAAGTGTGTTGTAGTAGGGCAGCCCATTCATTTACCCAGGCTGCCTACCGCATCTAACCTTGAATTTTAAGGAAGCTGACCTATTAGCCTCTGTTTGGTCTTCAGCTGCTATGGTGCTGCACATGTGATCAGTTATGACATCAGCCACTTGATGGTTTGACAGTTTGGTTGACAGCTCAAGCAAATGTGACAGAGCATTCCTGGCATGCCGGTAATGTAACTGTTTTTTAACCTGTTAAATTTATGGGTTTAGTTCCGCTTTAATATTAGTTCAGCTCTGCGACTGTTCACTATGTGAGGAACATCATGAAGTCTATAGTACCTGTATGTGGGAATCTTCTCCAGTGTCTCAGTTATACCATTTCAGACTACCAATAAATAAATAAAGGTTTGATGACTTATGCAGTGGCACAGTGGCTGGATGTGGCCCTTTTTCTTGCCTTTATATGACACTTGGGGGAGGACACAGGTAGGCATTTCTTCCCCTATTGAACAGATATGACAAACCACTTTCAATGACATGTTTAGCAGACCAAAAGAGTACAAATAAGATAAAGGGTATGTAAACCATCACAAAAAAACTTAAGTGACTGCTAATGTTATCGAAAACAAAAATAAAATCTGGCTTTTGTCCATGGGAAACCCTTAGGTTTCACCTTTCATTCTGTATCTTGTACTGGGAAATCGAAACATGGAATTTTTTTTTTTACGTTCCTTTTGCTGTAGGTGTCATATATCAGTCATTTGAAGACTTTGCCTTGCTAATCCTGTTGTAGTTTCCTGGGAGGTGGTTTTCTTTATGCATGACCTTGTGAAGTCTTTAATTGGCCTTGTCCTCTGCTGTATATTCTGAAATGTGATAGTGGTGGTGGTAATTTATTCTGCTTATTTCTACAGTGATTATTTTTCTTAATTGTTAAATAATAATTATAATCCTACCTCATCATAATCCAGGTGCTCAGCCAGTACAACACATTTTTACTGTAGCAAAGCCATATTTCATTTTTTTTTTTTTTTTTTTACATTTATTTTCAATATGTATTGCGATATCTGCTTTAATCTGATCGATTCTACCTGATGTTTCATCTACTTTAACCTTTGTTCATGAAATGATAGTTAAATGTAAAAATCTTTTCGATTAGATATAGTATGTTTATAAGAATTTAGCTTTGCTAAACAGTTCTGTTGCACAACTACAATATCAGACCATTGACTTTGTGGAAAGAAAATCCACACCTGAGGCCTGGCACCTGCATTTGTTGAGTCCAGATTGTTACAAATAAAAAGTAAATGGAAACTGTGGCATAAAGTAGTGTTTTTTTCTTTTTTAGGGCTTCATCTGTCCCCTTTGTATGAAAGCCCATGCAACAGCTGATGAACTTTTTAAACATTATGAAGCTGCTCATGAGCAAGGTAATGAAGCAGAGGCCAATTCTACTTCAGAAAGGTATGTGCATTACATGAGTTGAATTATATATTTAATTGGGTTTTATATTTTTAAAATCATTTGGAATCTATAACAGAACAGTGTTATAAGAGTGTTAAGAATTTATATGATTTATTTTCCAAAATAGAGTAAATTGTTTACATAATTCAGATTCTCTAAAAGGGAATGAGTTGAGGCCCACTTTTGGCAGAGATATGTTTAATCTCTTCATTTGGATTTGCCATTAAGAGTTAACGCTGAGTTGGGACATGAGATGAAAGTCTAAAGGACCTTTAAAAGCTTTCACATCAGCTCAGGTTTTCTACAGAGCATTCTGGGAGCCCTTTGGGTGCCACTTTGGTAGACAGATTTCAGCTGCCACAGTGGAGAGCTTTTGCTTCAGGCTCTTTTAGACCCAATCGCTTTGATGAATAGCCTTACTGGCCACTTGGGAGCGACAAGAGAGGGCGGGACCAGGCTCTTGACAATAAAGTTTGCTTAAACCAAGGCCATCCTAGATTATAGCATCGGTAGACAACTTTGGCAATCCAGCTGCTTTGGGAACTGCAAGTCCCATTGGGCACTGCATGATGCCTGAAGGCAAAAGCATGATGGGACTTGTAGTTTTACCACATCTGCAGCATCAAAGGGCGTTTAACGGGAAAAAACGAGTTAATGTGTAGGTTCCTAGATCTGCAACATTTAAACATCAGTATCATTATGCAAGTTCAATAAGCTTGATTGTTGAATGAATGAATCAGATTTAGGCTTCATTTATATGGCCATAAAATGTTACTAATGTTATTACACATGTTTTTTATGAGAAAGGTAAAGTTCCTGCGCAATGATCAGTAAATCTTGCAGGTAGATGCGTAAAAATGTGTATGCATACATAATTTGCTTTTATGATACTTTATTTTCCCCTTTGTTTAGACTCAAAGTGTTATTAAAGGCAATGTCTGTTTAAAGAAAAAATAACAAACCTACTCATACTTACCTGCACTGTGCAGTGGTTTTGCACAGAGCAGCCCTGATTTCTTCTCTTTTTGGGTTCACACATAGAGCTGCGGCTCGGCCTTGCCCCCTCTCTCCTGATCCTTCCAATGGCTCCCGCTGCTTTCTTAGTCAATGAGGAGGGAGTGTCTGCTCCACACAGAAGGTTTTTTACCTTAATGCATTGAATACAAGTGTAGTGGTGTGTTGCCACTAGTAACTGAGATCCACCAAATGACTCTGCTGCTAGACCTCCATGTATCACCTCTGCGACAATGAACAGTCATTTGCTTTGTTTTGTTTTTATTTTGGGGGATATAACTTGGTTGGGGAAAAGGGTATATGGGATGCCCATAGATCAAATTACATTACATTAAGAATGTTGGTTGAGCCTTGAAGAAATTATGCACATGTTTAACATCTACAGTTTCTTCCCTGCTTCACCATGCAGATTATTGCTCCTCCTCTGTGTAACTCCTGCAGACTATTGCTCCCAGGAATACTTCCCTCCTGCACAAACTTATTCTGTAGCACATTATGTTTCCTGTCACTTCTATATGCAAAAGAGCCCACTCTGAATAGTCTCTAATGCTGACTCTGATAAGTTGCTGCTACTAGGCCAGAGGTCGGCAGTACCTTTCCTCGGAGGCCTAGTAGTTTAGTAGCATGTGCTGAACGGTGTACTACTGTTCTCAGCTAGTCCAGCTTGCAAATCCTGCGCCCTCGGGCCATATCGATTTGACACTATTCCCCACAGTCTCTCCTCTGATCCAGAACTCCTCATCAATGACCGTGTAAAGATGAGGACTTCATCCTTGACCGTGTAAGGACAAAGTTCCCTCACAGACTTCCTGGCATGTCTCCACATCCAGCCCTCCTCTGTGGTTCACTCACCGACCTTTCTCTGCCCTGAGTCCATGATGGAGAACTTAACTGGACCATACGTTCCGACAGCTTCTCTTGCCCTTCTGCTCCAGGAACTCCTCATCAATGACCGTGTAATGATGAGGACTTCACCCATGACCGTGTAAGGGGGAAGCTCCCTCACAGCTCTCCCGGGCCTCCTCCCACGACTGGTGCACCCCCCCCCAGATGGGGGTGCCTTCCTGCTGCTGTCTAGTACTTCATTCTCCACTTCTCCCGGCCGACAACTCCTCCCAATGGCCTGTTACCCCAGCTTATATGGGAGGCCTGCCCTTTGCTAATTCCAGTTGGGGATTGGTCAGGGATCCTCACATGAGCTGCCTGCCACTCCAGGTCTAGGCCCTGCCCCTCTTCCAGAACATTCTCCTTGGAAGCAGGGGAGGCGCCTCAGAACTAAAGTACAGCTGGTCACACCCACTGCTACACTAGCCACTCCCTGCCCCCAGATCAAAAACAAACAGGCCTAGCTTGCAGCATAGGCCTGCTTAAATTTACCTGTACTGACAGTTCCTCACCCTAGAACCTACCCTATGGTAGAGGGTGCTACACACGTAAAGCTCGTGTTCTTGGATTTTTGGATTCTATGTTACTGATCTGAAAGCTTTTTTTTTCTTTAAACAGTTGTGTGAATGAGACCTAAGATGGTAGATCCAATGTGGGCTGAAGTCAGCCTAACAATTTCTGTGTCTTCATATTCTATCATCCTTCTCACTAGATCTGTGCTCAGTCTTCTGGAATGTGTGCACTATTGGTTGACAATTCCATGAACAGTCAATGCAGTCCCTTCAATTTATTTTTCCCTGGTTACCCTTCTGTGTGCTATTGCGGATGTGGAGACCTGGGTACGCATGTTCATATTTGGTGGACTTGCCCAATCGTGCAGCTGTTTTGGGCTGAGATCTTCAGGATGGCCTCAACATTGCTTAAGCAAACTCTAGAACCTGATCCAGCTATCGCTCTCTTAAACCAGTGTGCTCTTGACCTTACTAGGGGACAGATTAAACTGTTACAGCGACTTATGACTGCCTCTAAACAAACCATAACAAGGGCCTGGAAGACCTCAGCACTTTGTGTACTCGATACTAAAAATAGAATGACTCAAGCTATAATTCATAGCAAAATTAAGGCCACCATACTAGAAAATATCCCTAAGCACCAGAAAGTCTGGCAACCTTGGGTGGACCACTTTCTTCCTCCTGGCTTTGATTCCTCTATCCTCGAGCCCTGACACTCGAGACCTAGTCAGGATTATTGAATTTGACCATGGCCTGGCTTGGGCGGCTGACCCCCCTTTCCTTTCTCTTCTCTTGCCTTTCCTTTTTCTTTTTTCCCTTTTCATCTCCTGCCCACTTTTTTTTTTTTGTTATTTTTCTTTTTATGAGTTCTAGGTGTTTTCCCCTCTTTCTATTTTGTGCTTCACATACTGGATCACCTGATGGCATTATAGTTCCAGCCACATGGACTTATGTAACGTGTGTTTTCAGAGGACCGAAGCCTCCATTCCCATTATATTTAAAACCATTTGTTCTAACACAACACAGCATTGTTTTGTTTCTTGTTCTCATCCTTTTAGCTGTGATGTTATTCGTGAACCTTGTATACTTTTTGTCATTACCAGCACTCCAAGTGCTACTAATATTATGTACGCACTGCATTTCCTTCAATAAAAATATTGAGGGGTTTTCCCCTCTTTCTATTTTGTGCTTCACATACTGGATCACCTGATGGCATTATAGTTCCAGCCACATGGACTTATGTATCGTGTGTTTTCGGAGGACCGAAGCCTCCATTCCCATTATATTTAAAACCATTTGTTCTAACGCAACACAGCATTGTTTTGTTTCTTGTTCTCATCCTTTTAGCTGTGATGTTATTCGTGAACCTTGTATACTTTTTGTCATTACCAGCACTCCAAGTGCTACTAATATTATGTACGCACTGCATTTCCTATAATAAAAATATTGAATGAGAGTACATTATTTTTCACTATTGTAGTGCATCATACTGGCATTAGACATTCATAGTAGCAGTTTGCAATCTTTGTACCTCTAACCCTGATTTAGGAATCTTGGTGCTTGAAAGAAAATTGTGCAAGACAAGTGTACAGTGCTTCGCATTTGGCAATGTTAGGAAATTCTCAGTTCTGTAATATTGTATGGAAAAAATATATAATCTAAATATATCGCGCTGATGGTGTAAAAAATGGGTGATAAAGAATGAATGTAGCTGCTATACACAAAGTGCTAAACACTTGACCATAGTGACAAAATATATAAATACGGCGCTCACAAACAGAGACCCATAATAGGTGACAAAAACATATAGTCCATATAAAAAAAAGTGTTTCACAACTAAATACAGTCCATATAAAAAAAAAAAAAAAGTGCTTCACAACTAATGTGCGAAATCGCAGGGAATGCTACACATCTGGTGTGCAAAAAGTGCAGAGAAAAATGTTGCAGAAAAATATTTTCAGGCATACCAAGGCACCCCCACATGTGTCCCCACTCACCAAATCACAATGACACCCAGCTTTTCAGTCTGGTAGTCAATAAGGCTTAGAACGATATCCAGAGAACAACACAGGATGGCAGGTTCACTGATGAGATGATAAACGATCCTTCAACGTAAATGCTCAGCCATACAAAACCAGGTACCCAAAAAGGAAGAAAAAAGGGGGACCAATAGTGAAATATGCTAAGAAAGCAAATTTATTGCGCTAAAAAGGTATACTTACAAAAGTAAGTTAAAAACAGGCATTGAAATTGTAAGAAGATGCAGCAAACACCATTGGGGGCGTTCCTACGAGACCAGAAGTGATGTCAGTGCCGGAAGTGAGTCACTTCAAAAACTGTTTGTCATGCCAGAAGAAATTGTGACTCATGGCTAGATCTAAGGCATATACCAAGAAATCTTTTTATTTATTTTTCATTTTGGTGTTATTCAAAGCCCATACTACCGCCTAAATGGCATGTTTCTGTTGGATGTTGGTGTATAGGAAGTTGACATCAATACTGGCCAGAAGATGCTCATCATTGACCTCAATCCCCTGCAATAATTGCATAAGATCCCTGCTATCCTTCAGATAGGCGGGACAGCTCTGTGCCAACGGCTGTTGAAAACTGTCAAGGTATTCACCAATTCTGGCAAACAGTGAATCCACCCCACTCACAATGGGTTTCCTGGGTGGTTTAGACGGATTCTTATTACTATAAAATTCATAAGAATCCGTCAGCAGTGTGTGGGCGCCGCTGCAAGGGCTCCGTTCTATGGTAAGTATTTCATAATATGCGATGCATACTAGCTCATTATGCCTTTTTGTCTTACAGAATTTGTATTTTTTTATAGGGTTTACAACCTCTTTAAAGAAAAAAAATATTTGTCTGACTCCGTAAAATAAGTACCCCAGGAATGGACCAGTTAGGCAGATCTAGAGGTTCAGTACCTGTGACAAACATATTATTCTTACAAAAGGTGGCACACAAGGACTGCATAGATGCTTTGCTTTACAGGGTTATCCTAGTATATTCAAGTGTATATTAGTTGGACTTTAAAGCATGTAACAAGCGATGGACAGCAGATTTGATTCTAAAATTACGTCTCTAGCTATTATGCCAATTGTTATAGTGTTTTTGGAATCCTTAGATGCTGCAAGGACTGTAATGTCACTGCCCTGGACTTCTAGATAAAGGGTTACTATACTATAGGTTTTATTTTGCATGGTTTAGCTAGATATTTATTCTTGACTATTTTTTTTTTATTAATCACACAAATGGTGACTACATGTGCAAAGCTACAACTAGACCTTCATCTTGAAAAATCTCTAAATATGGAACTTAGTACTTCTAAAACAGTGTAAGACATTTGCTTAGTGTTTGTATACAAGGCCGATGTGTTTTTTTTTTTTTTTCTTCTGTATTTATTTAATTTTATTTTTTTCAAAGGGAAGAAATATTGCTTCTTCGACAGGAGATCAAGGATTTGCAAGCATCACTTAAGGTAGTAATATAGTCTTCAAGGCTTTCGGTAAAAGAACATTATTTTGCCAATCTGGTTCAGAGTTTTTCATAATTTTTCTTCCCAAGAACAAAAATGTTATGTACTGCAGCTTGCCAGTCTTTAGATGTGGTGGCTGCATTCATTTTCCTTTCAGCATGCCAAGAACATTTTAAACAAGTACAGAAGCATGTAAGTAGGAATATTGTATACCTGCTCTGCTTAAGCTGTCCATGGGAATCAAGGAAACGCTGCTACTCTATACAGGCTCCTTTCCACTTTCGCTCATGAAATACTGTAATGCAAAGACCCACGTGCAGTAATGAGTTCCAATGTTTATTATAGTGGTATTAAAACCAAAACCAATGTAGCTAGGCTCTGTCACATCTAAAGGAGCCCCGGGGATGCACTGTTCTTAGACTATGTCGCATCTAAA
The DNA here is from genome assembly GCF_042186555.1 of Aquarana catesbeiana. Classification (NCBI taxonomy): domain Eukaryota; kingdom Metazoa; phylum Chordata; class Amphibia; order Anura; family Ranidae; genus Aquarana; species Aquarana catesbeiana. Next base: position 283,717,763 of record NC_133326.1, read on the forward strand.
AGAAACCCTGGGGGTGTGCTGTTTCTAGACTTTTACACATCTAAAAGAGCCCTGGGGGTACACGGTTTCTATGCTCTGCCCATAGCTAGGAGTTGAACATACATACTCACCTAGATGGCTTCAGCACTGATCCGATGCTGCAGCTTTCCCCCATTGCCTCTAAGACAGAGAACTGATCAAAGACCTCTGAATGCAGAGAGCTGGTGACTGTCAGCCACTGGCTCAGCAGCCTGCTGAGAAGCTGATCCAGCTGCTGGAGAGCTTGTTTTTTTGGGAAAAGAAGACTTGCTGGCTGAATCACCAGATGAAAATAGAGGAAATAAGGCCTAAAAAAGAAAATAAATACAGCCATCACATCTAAGAAATGGTAAGCTGCAACATAATAAATGTTTACTTTTGGGTTCATAACCATTTAAAATTCAAAGACACACTTAACAGTCTTCTTGCTTGTTTCAGCCAAGTCATAGCCTTCATATAATTATGGTTGTACTTGGCCAAAATGCGTAAAAGACTGCTTGATGTAAGCTGCTTTTAGATTTAATAAACATCGGAACACAGAAACATACCTGTTGATCCTCTCAGGAAATCCAGCGTGCTTCATGTGCACTGAATTGCCACAGTATTTAAAACGGTGTTGTCCACTTTCCCTGCTATCTTCTGTGAGTTACACAACACTTCCACCTTATGTAATGTCACTGAGGAGGGGGTGTTTGTAGTATATGGTGACAGCATTGCCCCTCCATATTTACAGTGAGGTAAGTTTTGTCACCCTAAGACAGGAAGTGTGTTACTGACTAGACCACCAGGTGATAAATGAAAAAACAAACAGGGCAATTACCACATCTACTGGTAAGATTGCAGTATATGATTTTTTTTTTTTTTTTTTTGGAAGGGGTGGGGGGGAGATATGCTTTAAAATAACAACCAATTTGCACGTTATTTAGTGATCAGAAATAAACACTCACAACACATCACATGCATAGTTGTTTTCTGTGGGCTGCACTTTACAATAAAGTGTTATACTACATTTGATTGAGTTAACATTAATATTTTATAAGAGTTTTGGGGCTGAAAATATCCTAGGTGCCAAATATTAAGAATTCTTTTACACTGGCATTATCAGTCGCTAGGAAAAAACTGATAAATACTGATTCAAGGTTACATCAGTGTTCATCAGTTTGGTCCCATATACAATTGGCGTTTAGACCCAGGGCATGAAGCTCCAGCATTTAGCTGTGGCTGGAGGGCACAATTACATTGTCCAGCCCCACTACCAGCATTCTGGGTCTTTGTCTGTGGGCGCATACTGTTCTAAATGCACAAATCGCTAGGTGCACTGTTCAGCCCCGTCCAACCCGCAGCAACTGTTAGACTCTCGTGGAGTTTAACAGGCCGCCAGCAGCGGGAATAGAGGAAGACTGTGTGCCTGTGTCCTCCAGGTGCAGCTAAATGCCAGACCCCAATTGAAAAATGTATTACTAGAGTATCAAAAAAACATGTGAGCTAAATGAACAATATTTTTTATTTTTTACCTCTTTGATTAATTCAGGAAGAGAAATGGTATGCAGAAGAGTTGAAAAAGGAGCTGGAAACTGTTCAAGAGCAGCTGAAGCAAGTAATTCCTTTAAAATCTTTGAAGTAGGCTCATAGAAGTCTGATTTATTTGATTATTTTATGTATGCATTTTTTTTTTGTTTGTTTGTTTACGGTAGTCTATTTAAAAAATGTTTTTGTTCTTTATGGTTCTTTCATTTTTTTTTCTTGCATGAGCCATCCTAATAATATATGGGTACGTGTTGTAGCTAAAATAAAAGCCCCTGAAACAGTGGGGTTAATTTACTAAAACTGGAAAGTGTAAAATCTGGTGAAGCTGTGCATGGTAGCCAATTGGCTTTTAACTTCAGCTTGTTCAATTAAGCTTTGACAAAAAAAAAAAAAAAAAAAGTGGAAGCTGATTGGTTTCTTTGCAGAGCTGCACCAGATTTTGCATTCTCCAGTCTTACTAAATCAACCCCAATATATTCCTTCTCAGATTCTCTCAGTGGTCTCGAACAGTTCATGTTTTCTGCATATCTTCTGAGAATTCAAGGTTTATTAATCGCTGTGAATTAATAAAGTAACCTAAACAATTTAAAACCAAGCATATGATGAAAATATGAATAATGATATGTTTATTAAAACAATCAGTAGATCCAGAGGCAGCTTATATTACTTGGCAATCTTAACTTTTTTTTCCGTACAAATGGAGTCTGGTCCCATCTCCTCCAACGGGTTGTTAATCTTTAATATGATAGGAGACCCCTGGATCAGTAGGAAAATGTTAAGATTTGCATATTTGTCTTTTTTTCTTTGGAGCCACTGATCTGATCTGGTAGTCTTTACTTGCACACACTTGGTTGGATGCAACCGCTGTTTGGCTAAAAATGTTCCAATCAAATCAAATCTTTTGATCAAAGTATGTCGGGCCAGAGAGGGCCACTCCATGTAGCAAACCTCAGCTAATGTATTAGGAATTGGCTAAAATTCTCAGTGTATGGTGAGCTTTTTTTTTTTTTTTTTTAAAGCTGTTGCTATCCACTATAGGACCGCAATATGTATATATACGTGATGGATGGTGGTGGTTTACCTGGGTTATGGCTGAAGCTGTCAGCCATAACCCCCATTCATTTTTTTTTCACTTTCTGATAAAAGCAATGCAAGAGGCTGATTAGCCACTGGATCACTTTTAGAAGCAACGGGAGGAGTCTCTCCCTTTCCCACTGCTTGCCTGTGTATCTTGGGTTACCGTTCTCACTGACAAGCCCGGAAAATGATCTGGTGGTTCGCACAGCTGGCCACAGAGGTGAGGAGAGACCAGATTGTCCCTCTTCACCTCTTTGATAGGAGGACCAGTCACTTCCGGTTGAGGCTCCGGTCACATATATGCGAATTGGGTATGTTTTAAGCTGCATCAGATTCGCATTATGTTTAAACTGACAGCCTTCTCTGTGGTTCACATATATGTGGTGCAGTGGCAGTGAGAATTCGGTGCGAATTGAAAAAGAGTCCTTTGCGTTTTCTGAGCACTTTTTTTTCAGTTTTTATTGCAAATTTGATCTGAAAAAAAAAAAAAAAACAGCATGGGGGTCCCCCCAATCCATATCAGACTCTTTCGGATCTGGTATGGATGTTAAAAAAAAAAAAAAAATAACACACAACATGGGGTTCCCCTCCCAAATCTATACCAGAAAAGGGGGGGGACTCGATTGTCCTGGTGTCCTCCTGAATCATACCAGGCCACATGGGGGGGTGTTTTGAGGCAGGGGGCACCCCAAAGCACGTTTTCTCCATGTTGATGGGGACAAGGGCCTCTTCCCCCCAACCCTGTCCGGTGGGTGCAGGGTTCTGCTGACAGGGAGCTTTTCGGAATCTGGAAGCCCCCTTTAACAACAACCCCCAGATCCTCCCCCTATGTGAACAAGTATGGGGTTGTTGTACCCCTACTCATTCACCCAAAAAAGTGTCAAAAAGAAATCAAAACACCAGACCCAGTTTTTGACAACTCCTTTATCAAAAATAAAAAAACAATGTCCTGCGGTGTAGATCCTTCGTCAATCATGACGCCCACCACTGGACTCGAAAAAAAATCTAAAAAAAGGCTCCTGCCTGCTTAGGGGAGGGGACACCGACTGGTGCATGATGTCGTGGTTTGGCCCCGCCCCTAGGCTATTTAAGAACTGTCACACGGCAGAGCAGGCAGATGGCGGGAGCCATGGGCAGAGCTTTTCTTTTTCTTGTTTCGGGAGCGGCGATGGTGGCAAGCGTTGTGATTGACGCTGGATCTACATTGACGATGGCCCTTTTTAATTTTAATAAAGCAAAAAAAGTGTCTGTTTTTTTGTTTCTTATTGACACTTTTTTTTGGTGAATGAGTAGGGGTACAATGTACACTCATTGACATGGGAGCGAGATCTCGGGGCCCAGGGTTGTGTAGGGGAGAGGCAGAGCCCCCCCCATGCTGGAGGCATATGGCCCGGTATGGTTTAGGAGTGGGGAGCACTCTCTCTCTTTTTTTTTTTTTTTTATCTTGGCATGGGGGTTCCCCTTCAAATCCATACCAGACCCAAGAGTTGCTTAGGAAATTTGGAGTTAAAATGAAGATAATATTTTCATCGGACTTGTGTGAACCTAGGGCAGATGTAAACCTTTTTTTTTTTTTTTTTTTGGATCTGATACTTTCGAGGAGAGATCTGATCATAAAGAGGACTGGTCATCCCAAATTTATATCACAGGGGATGTTTACATTTCTTGTGATAGACATAAAAGTGATCAAAAATAATGGGACAGTGTAACAAAAGAAAAATAGAATAATAATAAAAATACATTTCTAAAGCGCCCCATCCCCTCGTGCTTATAATATATATATATATATATATATATATATATATATATATATATATATATATATATATATATATATATATAAAATCTCTCACAAAAGTGAGTACACCCCTCACATTTTTGTAAATATTTTATTATATCTTTTCATGTGACAACACTGAAGAAATGACACTTTGCTACAATGTAAAGTAGTGAGTGTACAGTTTGTATAATAGTGTAAATTTGCTCTCCTCTCAAAATAACTCAACACAGCCATTAATGTCTTAACTGTTGGCAACAAAAGTAATTGAACATGTCCAAATTGGGCCCAAAGTGTCAATATTTTGTATGGCCACCATTATTTTCCAGTACTACCTTAACCCTCTTGGGCATGGAGTTCACCAGAGCTTCACATATTGCCACTGCAGTCCTCTTCCACTTCTCCGTGACAACATCACGGAGCTGGTGGATGTTGGAGACCTTGCGCTCCTCCACCTTCCGCTTTGAGGATGCCCCACAGATGCTCAATATGGTTTAGGTCTGGAGACATACTTGGTCAGTCCATCACCTTTACCCTCAGCTACTTTAGCAAGGCAGTGGTCGACTTGGAGGTGTGTTTGGGGTCGTTATCATGTTGGCATACTGCCCTGCCGTCCAGTCTCCAAAGGGAGAGGATCATGCTCTGCTTCAGTATGTCACAGTACACGTTGGCATTCATGGTTCCCTCAATGAACTGTAGCTCCCCAGTGCCGGCAGCACTCATGCAGCCCCAACCCATGTCACTTCCACCACCATGCTTGACGGCATGTAGGCAAGACACACTTGTCTTTGTACTCCTCAACTGGTTGCAGCCACACACGCTTGATCTGAATAAGTTTATCTTGGTCTCATCACACCACAGGATATGGTTCCAGTAAGCCATGTCTTTAGTCTGCTTGTCTTCAGCAAACTGTTTGCGGGCTATCTTGTGCATCATCTTTAGAAGAGGCTTCCTTCCGCAATGCATGCCATGCCATGCAGAGGCTTCTGACAGCCATGCAGACCAATTTGATTTAGTGTGCGGCTAATGGTCTGAGCACTGACAGGCTGAACCTCCCACCCCTTCAACCTCTGCAGCAATGCTGGCAGCACTCATACATCTATTTCCCAAAGACAACCTCTGGATGTGACGCTGAGTACGTGCACTCAACAACTTTGGTTGACCATGACGAGGCCTTTTCTGAGTGGAACCTGTCCTGTTAAACCACTGTATGGTCTTGGCCACTGTGCTGCAGCTCAGTTTTAGGGTCTTGACAATCATCTTATAGCCTAGACCATCTTTATGTAGAGCAACAATTCTTTTTTTCAGATCCTCAGAGAGTTCTTTGCCATGAGGTGCCATGTCGAACTTCCAGTGACCAGAATGAGAGAGTGAGCAATAACACGAAATGTAACACACCTGCTCCCCATCCACACCTGAGACCTTGTAACTCTAACGAGTCACATGACACTGGGGAGGGAAAATGGCTAATTGGGCCCAATTTGGACATTTTCACTTAGGGGTGTACTCACTTTTGTTGCCACCGATTTAGACATTGATGGCTGTGTGTTTAGTTATTTTGAAGGGACAGCAAATTTACACTGTTATACAAGCTGTACTCTCACTACTTTACATTGTAGCAAAGTGTACTGTAGTTTCTTCAGTGTTGTCACATGAAAAGATATGATAAAATATTTACAAAAAATGTGAGGGGTATACTCACTTTTGTGAGAAACTGTATATGGGTTTTTTTTTTTTTTTACTCTTTTTATGTATACAGTTACAACTTCTTACTTTTGATCAGGGTTAATGCTACCTTTTTTGATTTGCTTTCATTATACTACTTTAGCTTTAAATAATCATACTAGATGTAACCTCATACACAGATGTTATCCAGTTTTTATAGCGTTCAGTGCCTCCTTTTGTATTATAATTGTCTGTTGTCTTTTTTATTTATTTTATAGTACTCTGCTTCAGATGGGACAACCATGGTAGCAGCCACAGGTATTTGCAGTTCTTTTATTGAAGAATGCATTATTGTACAGGAGTCAATGGAGAACTGAAATGATATTCCAAATTCTAGATGTTCTTCCTAGGTTGGGCAATGTCACGCATGTATTAGTATTCACTCCCTTCCTTTTGTCTTTAGTGCAGCTGGGGCACCTGAGTATCTAGGGCATCTTCCAGTTCAGTCATTAGACTGTGAGGTTCTGTGAGATAGGCCAGTTTCCACAAAAACCATGGTCCAGCTTGTACAGAGAATCTTCCAGATTCAGTTACACCGAAACTGGAAGCTCTGGTGTAAATATTTGGGTTGTTTTCCTTTCCAGCTTTACCCTTAGAGTAGAACTAGAGGCACATTTTTTTTTTTTTTCATTTTGGATGAAGCAAGTGAGGGTTATAACCCCTGTCAGATTTTGTGTCCCATTTCGTAGATTTCTCTTCACTTCCTGTCCCACAGCCAAACAGGAAGTAAGAGGAAATCACTGCAAATTAAGGGAATTCCCTGGGGAACCCCTAAGACACCAGAACCTGTGTCCACATTGGAGAATTTCCTCTCTATTACATTTCTAGGGACAACACAAAATTGAGGATTTTCTTTTCCTTTCACTTAGGTAAACAGGACAAATAGAGAGGATGAATCCCCTAAACAGGGGCACAGACGGCAACAAAACTGACAAGTGTTTTCTAATTATTCTCCCCCCTATCCAAAACTAAAGAAAAGTTTTGCCTTTAGTTATACTTTAAAGCGGAGTTCCAGCCAAAAACATTTTTTTTTTTTTTTTTTAAAGTCAGCAGCTACAAACACTGTAGCTGCTGACTTTTAATAAGGACACTTACCTGTCCATTAAGCCCACAACTAAGGGAAACCGGAAGTGGAGCCTTGCATCTTCACAGCCGGATTCCTACTGCACATGCGCGAGTCGCGCATCACTTTGTGAATGGCTAGCTTGTCTTCTGGTATACACACAGGTCCCAGAAGACAGTGGGGGGGGGGGCTTGTCGCACAAGAGGACATGACGTCCTGCGCCACAGCCCGGCTGGAACGGAAGTAAATTAGTACTTCAGAAAAAGGTAGTTTAGAAAAAAAAATAAAAACATTTTAAATATCCAAAAACGAGGGATGGACGGGTGATCTTTAGTTTAAGACCACCTTTAAAAAGTGGGTGGAACTCAGCTTTAGAGCAGTATTAAACCCAAGAACAAAATTGTAATATATTGCAGCTTATCAATCCTTAAATGTGATGGCTGTACTTTTTAGGATTTCGTTCTTTTTATCTGGTGATCCAACCAGTAACTAGCTTCCTATGGTAGGGTATCTCCACTCCACTGGAGAAGCATTGGAGACACATTTTGATAGTCTGCGCCCTTGATGAGTGCCTATGACAGGCTCAATGGCTGCATTAATCCCTGCAGCACTGGAAAATTACTGCTACAGGGGTATTTCGGGGGGTTCAGAGGATGGAGGATTTGAAGCGGCCACCAGCACAGGGGACACTTCTTATTGAATGCGTCCAGGAGCAGTGGCGTTTTGGTAGAAAAAAACGCTTGACGCGCTAAGTTCATTTCAGTGGCCAGAATAAATAATTATTCTGCCCAGTTAAATAAAGTAACACCCAAGTGTTTGACATGCCTAAATGCTTACAAGCGTCATTCGTTTTTCTTTTCTGCCAAACCGCTGCTGCCAGGAGCAAAAAACGTCCAGCGTGCATGAGGCCTAAAGCTGTTATTTTATATATTGATTAAATAATCAGTACAGTGATTTGAAGTACAAATGAATAATTAATTATATGTATTACACTATTTGTTTTGCCACAGAATTGCAAGCTTTAGAACAAAAGCTGGAAGAAGCCCAGACTGAGATTTTTAATATTAAACAAATGAAAGACCTGTTTGAGCAGAAAGCTGCACAGCTGGCTACTGAAATAGTTGGTAAGTGCAATGAAGTACTTATGTTCTATAAGTGGGTAAATAGGGTGGTAAGAAGCATAAACTTGGCTAATTAGTACATTCAGTATTCAAAAAACTGACAGACAAAGCAGAAATTCTCTTCTAAAGCACAGTACACACGTAGCGAAAGTCAGCTGGTTCAGCAGGAACCGACCGACTCCTGGTTCATTTGAACCACTGTCTGTTCAACAGAAGCCAGTCTAACGACAACAGCTTCTGTCAACCCGTCCTGCATTGAAATCCAACATTTGACTAGCCTGACCCCTGTCAGGTTACAATAGCGCAGTTGGGGAGAGCTCTACATCACAGATCGTTGTGTTGATGTGGGCATGTCAGTTTTTTTTTTTTCATCTAATGGTTTAAAGAAAAAACTGCATGTGTTTACCTAACTTAAAATCTGCTTGCAGCTGTATGCTGTCCAGTGTACTTCTACATGCTTTGTACCATATTGTTCCAAATTTTTCAAAAAGTTAATTGTAAGATATTTTGTAATTAAGCAAGATCTTTTGTGAGAGGAGAGCGAAGCTTTCAAAGTCTCTAAAAAAAAAAAACCATGTCGGGCAAATATAAAGAGCAGGCATGTACATGCACCTTTGGGTTTAACAAAGCCATCTGCTCTGATATTGTTTAACCTCCCTGGCGGTATGATTTCAGATTTTAGGTGCTGAAAGCGGTACAATTATTTTGCATGGAAATTTGGTGTTTTATATTGTAGGCCTGTAATTCTTAGGAATAATTCACTTAAATCTGTCCAAACAAGAGTCTAGTAGACATCCCGGGCATGATAAAGTTTGAAAAACAAAATCATAAATTACAATATAATAAATAACTATAAATAATTATACCAAATAATAATATAATAATAATAATAAAAATTATTCAATAATGTAATCAAATCAAAAACACTGAAATTTGCTCAGTTGCAGAATTGTCACTGTCATTACTTTTCAGTGTTTGATGACGGATCTCCCCACAAATCACTATCGCTCAATTCTGTGCATGATTCTAATTTATTATCGCTGTTTTCTAGCTGGTCTAAAACCACTTTTGATGTAAAGGGACGTTTTGGTTGCTATGGACAATCTCCAGTTTCCAGGCAGAAAGAACAGTTTTTATAATATAAAACTGCATGCAGGGCACTGGACAAACCACTAGGGACAAAGGGGATGTGTAATTATTTGATACAGTATACTGTAATCTAACAGATTACAGTACTGTTTCTATATTTGTGTGTTTTACTTTTTGAATTTGGGGCTGAACTCCGTCCCCGTGCGTCGCAATGCTCGCAGGGAACGGAGCGCGGCACTGTGAATCGAGCGACACACGGCGGCTCGCAGATCACAGAGGGGAGATATCGCTGGATCCAGGGGACAAGGTAAGTAACCTCTCTACATGGATCCTGCGATGTGATCCCGAGTCTGGCTCGGGGTTACCGCTTTTGGTACTGAAAATCCACCCCGAGCCAAACTCGGGAATACCGCTAGGGGGGTTAATAAAATGACACCTTCCATTTAATAGATAGCAAATGGAATAAAAAAAGGAATGAACACGAAAAACTTTTCATGATTAGTCTAAATAACGCTACCATCTAAACTCAGAATGCACACTTTCAGATCATGAAGGGAAAGTGTTAAAAGTAAATTCCATGACCCCCGATTAGAATTGATGCATCATCAGACATTTCCAAATGAAATGAAAAATTTGTGTCGGCCATAAATTTATTGCAGATTTGTATACGTCATGCGTTGAATCATGCTTTTTTCATGCTTTTTACTTCTGAGTTTTCTTTTACCTGTTAAAAATTTGGTTGCACCATTCATTGCTGTGGGGCCTGAAAAAAATGGGTTATTCCTTCCAAATTGGATCTTGCATAATTTTCAGCAGTGGTGCAAACTACTGGCACTGACTTCCATGAATTTTACCTATGTCTTTACTTCCAATTAAGTCATGTGTTAAACTAAATGGACTACACAAATATGAGAAGGTCATGTTCAAAAGAATTGAAGCTCTTGTCAAAGTAGCCATCCAGGCATATCATGTGCAGAGGTTGGTTGTGTCTGCTTTCTTTTCCTAGATGGTGATAGTGAACGGCTGAATACAAAAGTCTGGAAGTGAACAGAAAAAAATGGTGTGATTTACAACTGCCATTACTGTCTCATGATAAATTATTATAAATGTTTTATATTTATCCAGAGCTGAAAGCAGCATATGATGAAGATAAAGGAAAGCATGCTGCAACAGAAGACAGTGTAAAAAGTCTAGCACAGGAGTTGAAAGCTAAATCCCAGGAGATTGAACATTTGAAGACTGACCTGGTAAATATTGTTGGAGCCTTTTTTTTTTTTCAACCAGAGATTCTGTCACCAAAATTGTCCTATATAACTGACATTTTAAGGTTTAACGTGCTTCAAGGAGGTGTGCCTTTATGAGAAGAATTGAAGGAGTTTAAAAGGAAGACTGATGTACAACAGAAAATGTATAAGGAAAGGACAGTATAGGCAGTTTCTGTGGAAAGAAGTAGCTATGAAAGTTGTGTGTAATAATAATAACAGTAAGTCAAACTAATTAATAAACAAGACTGTTTAAAAATACAGTACTCTGTCAATCTCTAAAAAAATCAAACCCAAAATACCAGAGAAGAACCATTAAATAATCTACCGTTTCCATTGATAATGGCAAACTAGACTGTAGAAATTAGTGCCAAACTTTTTCCATTTTATGGATGATTCTAAACTTGCTGCAAGATTACAGTTCTTGCCCTCTGTACTGGACGCCATGTGTGGACGCCATGGAGAACGCGATCCATCAGATCTCCACAGTGGTCTTATTGACCTCTATTCCATCCTACTTCTCTGGCTTTAACAGCATTGCTGTTGAAGCTCACACCTTAAAGGATGGAGGGGTGTCTGAGGGCTGTCATACTTACTTTGCTGAAAGCAAGAAAAGCCATTTCCAGAAAGATCTACTATCATACCTGGAAATCCTTTTTTACTAGAACGTGTCTTTTTAAAGTGATTGATTGTAAAGGTTTTTGTATTTTTTATTATTTTTATTTATAACATACATATGATTCTTTAGCTGTTCTTTGCTTTTGCACAAAATGGTCCCAAAACTCCACTTCTGGGGTCCCCCACTGACTCTTTTCACTCCTCCTCTTCTCTGGGTGCTTCCATAGCAAGCCACTTGCCATGGGGGCACCAGTGCAGGCTCGAGTCTGTAGACACACACTGCTTGGCTCAGTCACAACCTCTGCTTCCTCATCACAGGATATGATTATGGATAGGCCTATGGCTCTTGCCGATCTCAAAGCCTCCTGTGAGACCAGGAAGAGAAAGTAGCGCTGGATCGGTGGAAGATTCAGGTAAGTGTTTAGGGATAGGGAAACACAAACACACAAGTAGTGGTACATTTTATCTTAATGCAGGGAATGCATTAGGATAAAAAATGTTCTGACTTTAGAAACACTTTCATTTCTGTGCATATGCGCAGAATTCTTTGGCTTAAGATCTGGTAGGCAGAATGCCCTCGTGAAAGGTGCCATTAGCCTTTCCAAGTTCCCCTGAGGAATACTTAGAGGAAGTTACTAACGGAAGGGGATTCTTACTATTCTCAATCCCTTCTCCCCCTACCATACCATACCATATAGAGCCAAGATCATAGAAGGTAACTTCACCATGTGGGCAATGGGGGTGGTGGGGGAGAATCTTCTAACTCTATTAGCAATTGTGATGTGATGAAAGAAACAAGATAATCTATTCTGAAGCATACACAGTGAAATGCCTCCACCCCTAAATGAACAAACAAGTATGGAATTGTGGTCATGGGACTTTAAATGAGGCAATAACTTGATATAATTGAATAAAAAAAATATAATTTATTATACCTGGAAAAAATTCATAATTAACACAAGCATCGACATCCAGATGTCATACTAGCATATATAAAAAGATTGACATAAGAAGGTCTACATACAGTAATACAATACATAATTCCATAAAAAAGGTGAATAATTGATCTCTAAATAGTATATCTTGTCATCTATGGAGCCCTACGCCTTTTATGGATACTTGTCCAATCATCAGGGGCATGACGCAACAGACTATCTGAAAATGTAGACCTAGTGTTAAGATTGAAAAAAGTCTCCTATATACATATAGAATATGATAATGAGCTCCCCCTAAACTAAAAAAGATAATTTTATTATTTACATACATATTAGTACCATAAATACCCAAACATATGGGAGAGGGGTAGGAGTATCAGAGCAACCGTCTCTCCCAGGGCTGAGGTGAGGATGAACTGCCCAGTCCAAAGGGAAATGGCCAGCCAGAGGAAAACCAGAACATCATCTGTAAAGATGTGTGTCAACCAAACTGGTCTAGAAAAAATATTGTATATATTAGGATCTAAAAAAAAAAAGAGGGGGGGGGGGTGTATATCATAGAATAATTTAATAGAGTTTGGTGAAGTGACCCACAACCCCACAAGGAGGGGCAAGTGTGGAGTAAAAAATAAGTAAATAAACCACCACAGGATGCTAGTGATAAAAAATATACATGAAGTAAAACCATGTGAATGTGAGAACAACTAAAAACAGAAAAAAAACAACAAGCCCTGGACAAAATGCCGGAACCCCGGTGATAACCTGAATAAAAATTATATAAGTGCAATGTAACAATGTTTACTATGTGTAATGTGTGCTGATTTCCTGCTTTCCAGGGAAACAAAAAACCGACACATTGCCGCTGTTGGAAGAGAACTTTGTGTTTACATACACAAAGCTCTCTCCTGTCACCTGCTCTGATGATCAGCGGGTTCTGGTCATGAAACATTGGCTGGAAACCGCTGATCGCGATGTGCAGCCAGTGACAGTGGCACGCTCCCCCTACCCAGAAATGCAGAATCACGTATATGTCACGCTTACTCCTAATGCAGGTGGTCAGACACTATAGCTGGCTTCTGTGTTCTTCACCTATAGCAGCCGTCTTTCCCATAAGGCAAGCAGGTCTACTGGTACTTGGTTGCCCCAGGACTTATACACAATGTAGTGCCTGGCTACCACACCTGGGCATGCACGAACTGAGCAAAGCAAACCGGTAGTTGCGGTTGGCAGAAAGGCCAAAATCCGAAATCAAAAGGTAGGCAGAGCTCTGAAAATAGTCAATATCTGATCCAAGGTTGTCAACGAGGTAATCCAATCTAGCAGAGCAGGGCAGACAAACAAGCCGCTTAATCGGGTATTAAACACGCTGTCGCAAGCATTGAACTACAGACTTGGCTGGCTGAAATCCGGTTTGGTCTTCACCCAGAGATCAATCACCTTGGAAGTGGACAGGCAGAGAGGAAAAATGCATCATAGCCAAAACCAGAATGCTGGAACCAGCAGTTAAGATGGAGCAGGAGCGCACACACTCCTGACAGTATGTGTGTGTATGTATGTGTGTGTGTGTGTGTGTGTGTGTGTGTGTGTATATGTATATATATATATATATATATATATATATATATATATGCAATTCGGTGCAGCTGGCCCACACTGTAGCAGTAAAACTACAGTGCGTGGTCGGCTAGTGGGTATTATTTAGATTAAAGTTTTTGTAAACGAAAGTCTGCGTTAACAGACCACAAAGACATTCATTGTAGGGATCTATTGGCACTAAGTGGATGCACACATTCAAAATCGGAGATGGTGGATTTCCTGTATGCATTTAGGTAAAGTATACAGTAATATAAAATTCTTAATCATACAGGATAGGACACAGGCTGGATATCCCTAATTGTGTAATGGAGCACTCGTTTGTGAAAGTGATGATGCATAACCTTGAAAGATAAGTAGAACTTGGTTTCCTGAGAAATCTTCTAGCCTTATGTATAGTTATAGTCTTCTTGCTTTACAGCTCCAAAGGCCAGGTATTGAAGATGTTGCTGTGCTGAAAAAAGAGCTTATCCAGGTCCAGACACTGATGGACAAAACATCACTGGAACGTGAGAAAGAATCGGAGAAGCTGAAGGATGAATGTAAGCAGCTGCAGATGCAAAATTCCAATGCTGAGGTAAGTAAAAGTGTAAGGGGTAAATTAAAAATACTTTTTTATACTTCATTATGTATATGACATAGTTTATCATATGCATATCCCAAACTTGGCATGTTCTATCTTTTCTAAGTCCTACTTTATATGAATTAAAGTGGTATGAAATCCAAAACCAAAAATGTAATATATTGCAGCTTACCAATCATTAAATGCGGTGGTTGAATTCATTTTTGTTTTTTTCAGGTTTTTTCCTCTTTGTTTGTACCTGATGATCTGACCAGTAATACACCTCCTGTATTAAAATGCCTCCACTCTGGATAAATGAGCCCAGGGGGCACAGCAGACAGTAGCGTTATCAGTCTGGAGGGGGGGGGTAGTGTTATTTGTACTTACAAATTTAAATTCACTAACCTATTTATGGCCAACCTCCAGCTACACTTTATAATCATTTAAAGCAAACAGTTTTTCTTTTTGGGATAACGGTTTTACATGAATAAATAAGAGCTCATAATTGTTAGCACCCCTGTCAGTGGTAATTCATCCCTGTTAACCGATCAACCTAGATCATCTTCTCTAAACCCATTCAAATCAAATCTAAAAACCTTTTTTTTTCTTTAGACAAGCTTTCACTTAATTGTCTCTCTTTTCCTTTTATGTTATCCTGTGTAACATAATATAGCATTGCTTGGGTGTCTCATCGCTCTCCTTTACAATCTGCATAGTTACTCCGTAGTGTGGCTTACTTTTTGCTGCAAATTCATAAAATTAGGCCCATGGTATCCTACTGAGTTATCTCTGAGTAAAACAGCAGAGAGGTCTTTGTGATTGAAGGAAATCTAATCACATGACTTTTATAGATCAGGTGACTGGGCTCATCTCTCTGCTCTTTTTTCCTGCTCATTTTTATTGCACTTCATTATCTTTGACATCCCAAAGCTAGTGGCATTTAATGCACATTTGTTAAGCACACTACAGGGCTTTATAATTGTGGAAAAATGTAAAGACCACAAAATTGCAGATAGAAAACAGCTGTTACACACTCATTGTACAACGTTTTTAAAGGAACCCTTAACACTTTTCATGTGTTAATACACATCTTAAGCTGGCCATACATTATACAATTTTCTCATTCAATTTCCTTTACATTACTATGTAGTAAAAGGGGCTGCCTGATTGCATACAAATTGTAAGTGTTTAGGTTAGACCTCATATTTTATGGTTTTGGTAAATCTAAAGGAAAATTGCTCAAGAAGATTGTATAATGTATGGCCAGCCTTACTTGCATTTTAAAAAATTTGCTTGAAAAATAAGTTATCTCCACTGTGTATGTACATTAAAAAAACACATCACCGTATATATTCCAGTATAAGCTGAGATTTTCAGCATTTTTTTTAGGCTGAAAGTGCCCCCCTCGGCTTATACTCAAGTCACCGCTGTCTGCCTACCTGATCAGCGTGTCATGCAGACAGACGGAGGCCAGTGTGTCATAAAAACATACGGCGGCCATTCCAGTGTTCAAAAGCCGTACCTCCTCCTCATCTGCGATAGGCAGAACACTTAATTTCCCAGCAGTCAGTGTTCAGCCCATCATGGACATCCTCTCATCCTCGTCCGTGGTATGAGGATGAGCGGATGTCCGTGATAGGCTGAACACTGACTGCTGGGAAATGGAGTGCTCTGCCTATCACAGACGAGGAGGAGGCGCGGCTTTTGAACACTGAAATGCCCGCCGTATGTTTTTATGACACGCTGATCGGTGGATGCAGATTGGCACACTGTGGATGCAGATTGGCACACGGAGGGATGCAGATTGGCACAGGAGGCATACACAGGACACAGAGGGGATGCAGATCGGCACAGGTAGGCTGCAATGGACACAGGGAGGTAGGCAGATCTGCACAGGTAGGCATGCACAGGACACATGGAGGTATGCAATAGACACAGGGAGGCATGCAGCTGCAGATGGGCATTGTTGACCCTCTTTTCCACTTACAGTAGCTGCTGCATTTCTCACCCTCGGCTTATACTCGGGTCAATAAGTTTTACCAGTTTTTTGTGGTAAATTAGGGGCCTCGGCTTATATTCGGATCGACCTATACTCGAGTATATACGGTAATTCAATATACCTATGGTTTTGCGTGTTGACTTGGGACTATTTCTGAAGTATAGTGCGCTCTCTCTCTCTATCTATCTAGATATATATATATATAGCAGCACAGTGGTGTAGTGGGTAGCACTTTCTCCTAGCAGTAAGAAGGGTTGCTGGTTCTAATCCCAACAGCCTGGAGATTGCAAGTTCTCCCTGTGCCTGCGTGGGTTTCCTCCGGGTACTCCAGTTTCCTCCCATACTCCAAAGACATGCTGGTAGGTTAATTGGATCCTGTCTAAAATTGTCCCTAGTATGTATGAATGTGAGTTAGGGACCTTAGATTGTAAGCTCCTTGAGGGTAGGGACTGATGTGAATGTACAATGTATATGTAAAGCGCTGAGTAAATTGACGGCACATGAAAAAGTTAAAAAAACGTACTGGTCGACATACTATGATTATGCAAGTGCATCTCCTAAAATTAGAATATCAGCAAAAAGTTAATTTATTTCAGTAATTTAATTCAAAAAGTTAAACTGATATATTTTATATAGATGCGTACACACACTGTGATATATTTCAAGCATTTCTTTCTTTTAATTTTGATGATTACGGCTTACAGCTAGTGAAAACCCAAAATTCAGTATCTCAGAAAATTTGATTATTACATAAGACCAATAAAAAAAAAGATTTTTAATATAGAAATGTTGGTTTACTGAAATGTATGTCCATATACAGTATATATAGTATGCACTCAATACTTGGTCGGGGCTCCTTTTGCATTAACTGCAGGTGACATGGCTCCCCAAATCATCACTGACTTTGGATACTTCACACTAGACCTCATGTAACTTGGATTCTGTGCCTCTCCACTCTTCCTCCAGACCCAGTAATATAAGAGTTTCACTTTTTGAATTGAATTATTGAAATCAACTTTTTGATGATATTCTAATTTTTGAGATGCACTTGTATATGGCAAACAATTGTGCAAACAAGCCTACTCACTGTGTTGTCAGCCTTACTTTTTCCTTTAGTACAGTGAAAGAAAAACACCCCTATGGATCATGAAACAATAATAGGGATGCCAAGGGAAAGTGAATAGCCAATAAACAGAACAGAAAACTAGACCATTCTCGTTACCTTGGCAATTTTTTTTTTTGTGACAAGTATGCATTCTCTTTGTTTCTACCTACACCTAAGGTGTTGATATCCTTCCTTCTCTTATCCTCCCAGAAATGTTTTTGTCAGTAATCTTTTCTTCTATGCTTGACAAATTACTTATTAATACTTACAAATTAATAAAGTGTAAAACCCACATCATAAAAAAACTATCAATAAATGCTGTATTCAATGCTGCTCATACTCAGTCACTATGAGATTTGTTTTCTGTATTCTGCAAAAAACCTATGTGATTCTGCTGCTGTCTATCTCAACCTTCTCTTCATGTCCCTAAATCAGCTAGGGATTTTTCAGAGCAGTGTTGGCAACTCTACATATTTTCAGTTTTTAGTGAGTTTCCATGCTGAACATTTCCTCCCTATCACATCTTAGCAGCCCATGTGACTATAGAATCACACATGTGGGAGTATACACAGTGGTAAATGATATCCACCTCCCTCCATGCCCACTAACCAGCTAACCACAATGGGGGTGGGATATTACATGTAGATTGATGGAGGCTTCATCTCCCTCTTATTCTAAGACACAGGCTGAAGGGGTGTGACACAGCCTGTGACTGGTAGAAATCCACCTACATCATATTTCCACAGAATAAGAAAGATTTTATTTCAATTAAATATTTGTATGACAATTTAAAACTGTTTATTGATATTAATTATTTTTACTATGTATTCGAAAGGCTGTTTTTTTTTTTTCTTTGAACATGTCACAGCAGAGGACTAGAAGCTCCTCCTGCTTATGTTTCCCTGCAGACAGGCTGAGCTGGGTCATGTGACAGTTGTATATCGATTAGGAAAAAGGTACTTTTTTTTTTTTATTACTAAGATAATTACAGTGCCATCATCCACATGGAGAAAGAGAAGGGATAATGTAAATTAAACAGTGTGTGTTTAGTATCAGAGTCACAAAACTGTTGGTCACAGAGTGTAGTCATTACAAAATAACCACGCAAATCTGCTAACCTTTCAAATACTGTAAATGGAATGTTGGGATGCAGAAAAAGTAAATTTGTTACACTTCTATAAGATAGGAGTTTATTGTTTTTATGAATAAAATCATTTAGTGCTAATTTTAAAGCTGTAATTTAGATGCTTTACATAAAGTTAAAAAAAAAAAAAATTGGACGTATATCATTTATAGCACCTGGAGTTTAACTGTTAAAGTGGAACTTTAGTCGGAAAATGAAGCCCTGCTAGATCACTTCAGCTTGGCCCCTTTTGCAAGTACAGCATAGCTATGTAAAACATTAAAAATAAGCGTCTATACTGTTAAAATTCAGTAATACACGGTCTCACACTTCTGTGCACATGCTCAGTTGCTCTTTATTTTTAAGCACTGCTGAGTTTGTAGAGGCTGATCTGCTGACAGCCTTAAAGCAGAATTAAACCCTCCTATCCTTTACAGCCAAGGAAACTGCTTATATTTGATCTGCAACTGCCATGGTGTTGCACATGTGATCAGTTATTATGACACCAGCCGTTTTATGGTTTGACCTTCAAATAAAATAGTTAGCAATTCCGGCATTTCAGGAATGTAACTGTTTTTTAAAACTGTTAAATCAATTGTTTTAGTTTCACTTTATGATTCACTGCTGTTCAGGGGCTCTGAGCTTCAGCAAAATAGCAGCCTCTAGCAAGAAGAAACAGGAGTAATGCTGGAGGCAATCTACAACACACACTAATGTTGGTAGCATAATTATTATTATGGAATGTATGTACCTTTATCAAGTTGTTATGGATAAAGTTCCGGTTTCATTTTTTGTTGAATGTACAGTTAGGCTTTAGCTATGTGTTGCAAGGTCACCATTTTTTTTTTTTTTTCATTCATCAAAACCAAAAAGGTCAGTAGAAGTTTTTTCATCATTCATGATTTTGAGTGCACTAGCCTAAATGATGTCTGAGAGTCATTTCGTCTTTCATCATTCATCCATCATATCTGTCATTCTTTCTCTCTGATTGCTTTCTAATGGAGATAAGTCCATTCAAGGTAACATTATACCACTGTCTATAAAATGAAAAAAAAAATACATTCCAGTCTTAAAGATACCACTCCAGTTGCTTTCTTTTAAACTGTAGACTCTTTATATTGATAACATTATATTTTGAAATTTCAATGACACCTCCAGGCTGCTTTAGTTAATATATGTATTTTTTTGTAGGTGATGAAATTATCTTACAGTTTAGCAAGTGTAGTTCCCAGAAATCTGTTTCTGCATTAAGTTGAAGTCAGGGAAGCATGTAAATGCACTTTTCATGAAGGAAAGAGCTGAAAGGGCATTACCAATGTAGAGATGCTTAGAATTCAACCAAAGAGCTGGCTGGAGGTGCAAGCAGTACAGAGTCAGACTGCAGGCTTTCAAGTTATGTTGTCTTTCTTGAAGGGATCACATGAATTTGATCTTAATATTTTTAGAGGTTTATGTGTTTTAAATTGTGCTTCAGTGACCATACTTTCATAGGATGGCCATAACGGCTAAAAGCACCAGAGTCAGAAAATCAGTCTGTTTACTTCTTATGCCGTGTACACACGGGCGGACTTTTCGACCAGACTAGTCCGACGGAACAAATCCGTTGGACAATCCGACCGTGTGTGGGCTTCATCGGACCTGCAGCGGACTTTTTCGGTCGAAAATCAGACGGACTTTAGATTTGGAACATGTTTCAAATCTTCCTGCCGAAACTCCGCCGGACCTAGTTCCTATCGAGAAATCCGCTCGTCTGTATGCTAGTCCGACGGACGAAAACTGATGCTAGGGCAGCTATTGGCTACTGGCTATCAACTTCCTTATTTTAGTCCGGTCGTATGTCATCACGTACAAATCCGTCTGACTTTGGCGTGATCGTGTGTAGCCAAGTCCGATTGTTTAAAAGACTGTTGGACCTTTGATGCCGAAAAGTCCGCCCGTGTGTACAAGGCATTACAGCCATTTATAGTACCAGTCTTTAGTATCAGTCAATAGGTTTTGTTTGGCAACAGACTTTTGTTGGAGACCCATCATTAAAATGTTATTGTTTGATTGCCTACATTGACCTATGCCAAGGTAATCAATATTTTATGAATGGAAGGAGATCGAAGGGCAGACTCAAACAATCAGTAATTGTTAATGTTTTGTAGATGTTATACAATGTTACATGGAGATAATTTTGGAAAAGTACCATAAACATAGCTGTCTTCACAAGGTGCACGTCTGAGTGGCTCTGGAAAACCATCTTTGTATCACCTTTCTCGGCATATGAATCAATTTTTGAATTGCATTTTATTCTGTATGAGTCTAGGACATAAATTCTATCAAAATTTTAACTTGAGTTTTGGATTACTTTTCACAAAATTCATTTTGCTTCGATTGTTCTATTTTTACAACTCTGATTAGACATTTTAAAAGGGGTTTCCACTTTCAACAAGAGGTTTTGTCTTCTCATCTGCAGCAGTTTAAGGCTACTTTCACACTAAGGCAGTTTTCAGGTGTTTTAGCGATAAAAAGGGCGCCTGTAATGCGCCTGAAAACTGCCTCTCATCCCTCCCCAGTGTGAAAGCCCGAGTGCTTTCACACTGGGACTGTGCACTTGCGGGACAGGAAAAAAAGTCCTGCAAGCAGCATCTTTGGGGCGGTGTGGGAGCGATGTACACAGTAGGGCTGAAACAACTAATCGATTAATCGACAACGAATCGATTATGAAATTAATCGATTACTATTTTCATAATCGATTAATCGGCTAGTAGCATAATGGGGTTAAAAAAACTAAAATGAGCCCTTTATAGTACAAAAAGAGCAAATAATCGCTACTGTAAATATTACTTTCACAGTTCTACAGTAAAAAAAACCGAACCCCTTACAGTAGTGATTATCTGCTTTTTTGTACTATAAAGGGCTAATTTATTTTTTTTTTTAACCCCATTATGTTACTAAACATCTTAGACTTGGTTCACATCTATGCATTTCTTTGGTGCTTTTTGCAGAAACGCACTACAGTTCATTTACATGGTTTCCTATGGGACAAGTTCACACCTATGCTTTTTTCAGCCGCTGCGTATTTGGAAAGGGTCAAGGACTTTTTTTTTAATGCAAAACGGTGCTTTTTTGGTTCAATATACTTCAATGGAGAATCTGCAGAAAAAGCATGTAATGCGTTTTTGCAGCAATTTGTGTTTTTTAATCTGCCCAACAACAAATTGGCCAAAAAAATTGCAAAAACGCAAATTGCAGCAAAATCACGTGCGCAAAAATCAAAACGCACAGCAAAACGCACAGCAGAAACAGATCAAAAGCAAACTGCACAGGTGTGTACCGAGCCTTATGCTGGCCACATGGATCAATTTTCAGACGAGAATATTCAGACGAAAAATCTTTGTACATTCGCTGAATGAAAGAATGTTGTTTGAAATTTTCACTTGTTTTTAACATTCTGTGTTTAAAACGAATGTAATTTCTGAACAAAAACCACATACACTGTCTGAAAATTCCTTTCACCAAGAAGTTTTCTATTTCCAAATTTTCCCATCACTGTGGTTGAAAATGAACGTCAATTTGACCCCACTAACAATTAAAAAATCGAACGAACGTTCTTAAAATTACATTTTTTTTTTTTTTTTTTTTTTTTGAAGAAAGACATGGTTTGTTCTTTAAATAAAAAAATTTGATCTCTGAGTCTGATGATATTTACCAGATTCACCCTTTAATAGTATATATCCTCTAATAGTATATATACAGTATATCTCTCCTCTAATAGTATATATACAGTATATCTCTCCTCTAATAGTATATTCAGTATATCTCCTCTTATAGTATATACAGTATATCTCCTCTTATAGTATACACAGTATATCTCTTCTGTCTGTCATTCTCAGAGTGGATTAGATATTTTGCCCCCTAACCATATAGTTGGTTATTTATATTTACCACTGCATAGAGATATTTAAGAATAAATTGCCTTTTAAAACTTTACATATTAACTAAATTATACACCACACTTTTTTTTTTAAGGTTATTAACCGATTAATCGATTAATTGAAACAATAATCGGCCAACTAATCGATTATGAAAATAATCGTTAGTTGCAGCCCTAGTACACAGCACTCCTAAACCAAACCTGCCCATTGGAATGAATGGGCAGCACTTCCGGTGCCTGAAAAGCGATTCTGAAGCACCGCAACACAGGCGCTATTAACACCTTCGGCTGCTAGCAATGGTTAAAAGCGTCCCGCTAGTGGGCGAAAAGCGGGGCTAAAACAACAATAAAGCGCCACTAGAACTAGGGGTGCTTTACCGCTAACGGACCCGCCGCCCCAGTGTGAAAGTACCCTTACACAGTCAAATTCTCTAATCCTCTGATTAGAGCTGCATTTTTATATTTTGCTAACAAAGTACTGGCCAAGGCTCTGGGCAGTGAGGCATCTGCTTACCTTCATTGACCTGCACATTAAGGATTTTCTACTTTCTTGTCACGAGTGGAAAAGCCCTTTAAACTGATCAGCATGATGTGTATTTAACTGTGCTTGGTTATGTCACCCACAAAATATATTTGTTAATCAGAGTAGCCTGTACTATTCGGTTTACCAGCATCTTTGAATTACTTCCTATGTACAAGTAACTATCTGCATTTTCATCTGCTTTTTTATTTTGGAATTGCTGTATTACCCTGGAGTGTGCATAAGTTTTGAACCTCTCAATTTACTCACTTTTGTTCTTGTCTTTTTTTTTTTTTTTTTTAGGCCACTATAAACCAGTTGAAGGCAGAGCTCGCAAAGGGACCACAGGAGGTTGCTGTTTATGTCCAGGAACTACAGCAACTTAAAAGCTCTATTTCTGAATCATCACAGAAAAATGAGGTAGGTGACATTCTGCTGAATAAAATTAAAAATAAACCAATATAACGTTTTGTTATATATACACCTTGACTGACTTAAGTTACTTTGCCGCTTTAAATACATTTGCCAGTAAATACTGCACCTGTAAAGAAGAGAGTAAATACTTACCTCTTGTCCTTATGAACGCCACTACATTAAAGAGAAATCCTTCACTGATATCTCTAAAACTGACACTTCACTGAGTGCCAATGTACCGTGTTCCTTCCTGTACTCTGTGTTCTTCCCAATAAACCCTATGTCACTGCTGTGTCCTATAGGAGGACAACAGCTCACAGCAGGGGACATAGGTGGGTCAACACTCCTGGAATTGATGGTTTGACAACCAGAGTCCCATATTATAGTTCCACAAATACTTTATTGAAGTTCAGCAAATACAACTCCCCCACCAAAAAAAAAAAAAAACAAACAAACAAGGAAAGCCCTGAGGACCGGCACAAACTGTACAACTGAGTATGAAATAGCTAGAGGTACAGTTTACTAGAGGATAACAATTATAGGATACCTGTAAGCAAGTCCACCTATATGAGGCATAACAAATACAGACCAGAAGTCTGTCCCTAGATGCAAAGAAAGTTTACCAAGGCTAACAAAATGGGGTGTGGTGAGTCGGAGTCCAGATGCTATAGAGGAAGTAATATACTTTGAGCTCATGGGAAGAGGGCCAGAGAGATGGCCATATATAAAGGGACAAGCAATCTGATATACAAAAGTTGTTCCCGGTGCTTCAGCCATTGCTCTACCAACTTGTCCCGGTTCTCATTTATTGTCACTTTGGAACACTAAAGCGTCCATTTAAGTTACATTGTTGTAACCTGCAGCTGATGGGGATTATAAATAGAGTACGTTGCAAAATGAATAATACCAGTTGTTTTTTTGTTTTTTTGAACATTGATCAGAACATCTTATGGCTACATTCACATTAGCATTCACATTAGTGCATCTCCAAAGTCACACGATTTTTAGTGCAATTTTAATCCGACTTTACATTCTATGGATCAAAGTCACATCAAAAGTCGCACCAAGGTAGTGCAGGCACCTTTTCAAAGTCGCTGTGTTTTTAAGTCGCACTCATTTCAACAGGTGCTATTGAAAAGAATGGGGTGTGATTTGTCATGCAATTTTGATGCCTAAAGTCACTTGACAAATTGCACAATTGTGAATGGAGCTTTTTTTTATGCAGTATATCTTTAAAGACAATACAGCCAAAAGTTCTAATTTGACCCGAAAAATTGTTATATGAATCACAGAGTATAAATGACAATGAAGATATTGGTATATCAGTACTTATAAAAACTGCTCTGGTTTCTAAGGGAACCTGTACTTGAGAAAAGGAGAGGTTGACCTTTATTGCCCTTCATCTAAGAATACTAATTGCCTTGCTGTCTCTGGGCTCAATACTTTCTGGAACAAACTTACATTAGAAAGTATAAACTCCTGATCTGCATTCTTTTTCTAGGTCTGTTTCTCAGAAAATTTGAAAGCCATAGGATCAGAGTGGCAGTCAGGCATAGCAGCCCCCACATTCTTTTAACCACTTCCCGACCACCGCACGACTATATACGTCCTAAGTTTGAACGGGAATATCGTTGTTATGGCAGCAGCTAGCTGCCATAACCCCGGTATCCCCGTTTTCGTGCGGCGGCCGGCTTTCAGATAAAAGTGGTCCCTGCGGCGGATTCGCCGCGAGATCACTTTTATCAGTGGCGGGAGAGGGGGCCCCCCCCTCCCGCCGCGATCCGGTGCCCTCCGCCGCTTACCGGAGCCGTCGGTAGCGGCGGAGGCGATCGCGTCCTGCTCGGTGGTTTGTCTGGAGACGAGTGAGGCCAAGATGGCGCTCACTCGTCTCCATGACACTGCTGGGCGGAAGCGACGTCAAAACGTCACTTCCGTCCACGCCTCTTAAAGGCATATTTTTTCAAATGTCATTTTTCTAAATGACTTTTTTTTTTTTTTATTGCATTTTAGTGTAAATATGAGATCTGAGGTCTTTATGACCCCAGATCTCATATTTAAGAGGTCCTGCCATGCTTTTTTCTATTACAAGGGATGTTTACATTCCTTGTAATAGGAATAAAAGTGACACAATTTTTTTTTTTTTTTTTAAACAGTGTAAAAATAAATAAAATATTTTAAAATAAATAATAAAAATAAAAAAAAAATTTTTTAAACCCCCCCTGTCCCGACGAGCTCGCGCGCAGAAGCGAACGCATACGCGAGTAGCGCCCGCATATGAAAACGGTGGTCAAACCACACATGTGAGGTATCACAGCGACCGGTAGAGCGAGAGCAATAATTCTAGCCCTAGACCTCCTCTGTAGCGCAAAATATGCAACCTGTAGAATTTTTTAAACGTCGCCTATGGAGATTTTTGAGGGTAAAAGTTTGACGCCATTCCACGAACGGGCGCAATTTTCAAGCATGACATGTTGGGTATCAATTTACTTGGCGTAACATTATATTTCACAATATAAAAAAAAATTGTGATAACTTTACTGTTGTTTTATTTTTTTATTCAAAAAAGTGAATTTTTTCCCAAAAAAGTGCGCTTATAAGACCGCTGCGCAAATACGGTGCAAAAAAAAGTATTGCAATGACCGCCATTGTATTCTCTAGGGTGTTAGAAGAAAAACCATATATAATGTTTGGGGGTTCTAAGTAATTTTCTAGCAGAAAAACCTGTTTTAAACATGTAAACACCTAAAATCCAAAACGAGGCTAGTCCTTAAGTGGTTAATGCAGATCTCATTTCACTATATAGCCTTTCTTTTTAAAGTGCTCAGTATGTCACATACAGCTTCCTACATGTTCAAGGAATGTGTATCGAAAATAATTGCAGTTCCTGTCTTCCCTTTTGTTGGACAAGCATTATTTAAAAAAAAAAAAAAAAAGGATGAGCCTGTGCAGAGAAAATTCTCTATACTGAAAACTGTTTACCAACATCAGGGGTATGCTTTCCTATAGTTATTTTAATGCAGGGACTGGGTAAAGGACAATGCATTTTTTATTTTTTTATTTTTCATAGAGCTGCACCCATCCTTCTAAAGAGTTGCATACCTAGTGTACTATATATTAAGGGACTTCTTTATAAATATTACCAACAGAGTTGCTTTTAGTATCACACACTTTTGACCCCTTTAACTGCTAAAGTTTTCATGGCTTTTCTTCAGTTTGGCATGGAAAGATGTGTCATGTACCATATCTACATTTTGTAGGGTTTGATGGAAAAACTCTTAAAAAAAGAGCTGCAGTATACAGAGTTAGAAGAGAAACAACATGAAGAGGTTACAGCCAAGAAGAACCTGCAGGTCAGCCTCAACCAGAGGGATGTGGAATGCCAGCAGCTGCATGTACGACTGTCAGCCTGCGAGGCCTCCTTACAGAGTCTAAGAACCGAACTAGCTGAGAAAGGGGAAGCCAACCTGAAACTGAAAGAGGAGCTGTCTGAGGTGGAGTCCAAACACCAGCACCTCAAGGCTGACTTCAAACAGCTTCAACAACAACGAGAAGAGGAGGAGAAGCACAGCCTACAGCTGCAAAGTGAGATTAACCAGGTGACACATCTTCACATCCTTATGTATTCCTGTAAGAGCCAATCATTAGTTCATTACCCATTTTAGACACTCAGTAAAACTGTTATTGCTGATTTCTCTAAGTCTAATGAACCATCCCTGGGCTAGATTAGTCCACCCAAAGCTGATCTTGTTGACTTAACTGAATTCTGTTGAATGGCCCACTGGATTCCTCATTGAGATAACTGTAACCTTCTTTTTCCCCAAATACTGTGGCTGGTATATCAATTTTAGGTGTTCTTAGCCTTTAACTACATTGTGAATTTGGTTGTTTATCTGTAGACTTACTTATTTTCACATAATCAGGTTCCATCATCCATTGGCTGCTCTTACAGTCAATGGAAAAAAAATATTTTTTCCTCATCCACTGAGGAACATGCCCTGTGTTCCTCGGTGGATAAATAAAAAGACGCCCTGTCTTAAATCTTTGGGTTATACTGCTGCCTATATGAAGATTGGACACTGCCAAAAAGGAACTGTAGGCCAGGCTGGGCTATAACCCCTCTTACTACCAGCATGCCTCAGGTTTTTTCTAGTGTTCTAGGAGAATGGACGTTTTTTTTTTTTCAGTTCTGCTTTTTTAACCTTACTTTGAGGCCTTGCCTGTAATCTCTAGCCTGTACATTTTCTGCACAGTTGCTGCAGATGTCTGGATCAAGACACATGGAGAAGGGAGGGTTAATGTAGGGCTGCAACTAACGATTATTTTCATAATCGATTAGTTGGGTGATTATTGTTTCGATTAATCGGATAATAACCTTAAAAAAAGTCTGTATAATTTAGTTAATATTTAAAGTTAAAAAAAGGCAATTTATTCTTAAATATCTATATGCAGTGGTAAATATAAATATCCAACTATATGGTTAGGGAGACAGACAGACAGAAGAAATATACTGTATATACTATTAAAGGTTGAATCTGGTAAATCTCATCATACTCAGAGATCATTTTTTTTATTTAAAGTGGAGTTCCACCCATTTAAAAGTCAGCAGCTACAAAAAAGTGTACTTTCAATAATCAAACACTCACCTGCCCAGCGATGCGGGCGCACAAAGCCTCGCTCCTCTCCCCCTTCTCCCCACTGTGCCGGCATTCTAACTGTGGGCGCCTGGCTGTGGCATTACAGCCAGGTGTGAGCTGTGCTGCGAATGGCCGGGCAATTTTCTGGGACCTGTGATCTGTCCCAGAAGATTGCAGGGAGAGAGGGGGGAGAGGTGAACTTCCTTCCGGTGCCGCAGCAGGAAGTGGGAGCTGGGTGCCTGTAAAAACTGGGTATCTGCTCCCCCCCCCCCCCCCAAAAAAATGTGACATGTCAGGGGGTCAGCATTTAAAGCGGTTCCATTTCTGGGGGGAACTCCACTTTAAAGAAAAAAAATTAAAGACTGTTTTGCCGATTTTCAGACAGAACTGTAATATATTATATGCTGGCCATACAAAAACAATGCCTTCCTTCAAAAAAAAAATAAATAATTTTAAGAACGTTCGTTCAACTTTCTAATCATTAGTGGGGTCAAATCAACGTTCGATTTCGACCACAGTGACGGGAAACTTTGAAGGAGCAGAATAGAAAACTTCTTGGTTAAAGTAATTTTCAGACAGTATATGTGGTTTTTGTTCAAAAATTACATTCATTTTTAAAACTGAATGTTAAAAGCAAGTGAAATTTTCAAACGACATTCTTACATTCAGCGAATGTACAAAGATTTTTCATATGAATATTCTTGTCTGAAAATCGATACGTGTATGGCCAGCGTAAGGCTCGGTTCGCACCTATGCAGTTTGCTTTTGATCTATTTATACAGTGCTTTTTGCTGTGCGTTTTGCACACACGATTTTGCTGCGATTTCCTTTTTACATTTGTTATGCTTTTTTTTTGGCCAATTTGTTGTTGGGCAGATTAAAAAACGCAAATTGCTGCAAAAGGGGGTTCATTTATACTGTGAAACAGTAAAAGTAATCATATATATTACTTATGGTATATCATATATATATAATAATAATAAATACACCCAGAAGTAGGATATATAGGCATTTTAACTAGGAGTCCAACATGAAGCTATAGGAAGGGTGTAAGGGAGATACAAATCTTTTATATTAAAGTAGTACTAAAAGCTGAGACTTTGTTTTTTTTTTTTTTTTTTTTTTTTCATTGATATGATCATTTTATATATAATGCACAATACTTGTAAAAGTTTACTTTAAATGTAATTGTAATGCCCTCTTTTACCTCCAGTCTACCAGCCTCCAGCTTCTCTGGGTTCAGATGCTGATCTTCCCTGCACAGAGTAAAACAACAAACATGTTATACTTCCCTGCTTTGTGTAATGGTTTTGCACAGAGCAGCTCTGATTCTCTTCTTCTGGAGTCCCCCACCGACGCTTCTGGCTCATCCTGCATTCAGAATGCCCCAATAGCAAGCTGCAAAGTATAGTATAGAGTGCCCCTATAGCAAGGTAAAAAAAACTTCTGCCTTTAGAATCACTCACTTCCTGTTCAGGACTACATGTCCCATGAGGCATTGCTCCTCACACATTCACATTCACAAGTTCTCAGGCCCTTACTGACATGTATGGACGGTGTACTGAGCTGTTTGTGTGCTGCACTGTATTTCCTAATATGTAAACAAATAATACATTCTGTATGCAGGCCAACGAATCGGCTGGCAGATTAATCGATTATGAAAATAGTTGACCACTATTTTCATAATCGATTAGTTGTTTCGGCCTTAGGTTAATGCTCCTGCCACTAACCCCCAGATCATTAAGCACATTAAACAAATGTCTATGGCTTTAAACTTTAGCTCAGATGGCCTGGCAGATACGTTCGGCTTGTTTCCCTGCATTATCCTTTTGTCAGTACATACTGTATGGCTCTGGCCTTTTTTCCTAAATGTCCTAAAGACATTTTTTGCAAGAATTGTTTGATCCACATGGACTTCAAGGGGCAATGTCCCTCTGGCATGGCTATTAAACGCCTTCATCAAGGATGCTACTGGGGGCTAAAGCTCTCCTCTTTCCCACTAGAGTTTTGACAGGTACCCACTCCCACTTCCACTCGAATCGCCTGGGTGATCTGAGCGGAAGTTCTCCTTCTCTCCCCCTCCATTCACAAAGAGCAGTGCGGCTTGTGCATGTGCAGTGGGCATCCAGCTGTGAAGCCATAAGCAGCATAGCCAGCTGCCCACAGATGCTGGTGCCGGGACCCCGAAGGTTAGTGAAGAACTAGCCCAGGTAAGGACGGTGCTGTATCCCTGAACAGGTAAGTGTCATTTTATTAAAAGTCAGCAGCTTCAGGATTTGTAGCTGTTGACTTTTAATTATTTTTTTCCAGAACAAACCCCCTCTTTAAGAACTGGCACTCATAAGCTGCCCTAACCACTGACATGTTCTCTTTGGCATGAACATGCACCCTCACTTTGCTTTGTTGGACAAAAAGAATGCCTACTTACATGTGCCCATCTTTTCAGGTCACCAATGCTTCCTGCATTTTGTTGTAAGGCCTCTGCACTACCTATTTGTTGTTCTTCCTTTGGGTCTGTCTTCTGCACCTTCCTTTGGGTCTGTCTTCTGTATTTCGGGTACTTCAGGTCTCGGTTCTTTAATCCAGAAGCTGTCCAGCCCTTCTTTTCTGCATAAGAGTTCTAAGGCAGTTGGTAACCTTCATGGTGGTTCACCCTTACCAAATTTTATTGCAGACATCTGAAATTGCAAAATACTGTCTTCATAGGACAAGTTACTCTTGTCTCTGGACAAAGCAATTTGGTTAATTCTGAAGACCAGGTTGGTGGCTCTAAGATCCAGTGTTTAAGTCAGGAAAGATTTTTTTTTTTTTGGCTCAAGACCCCCAATGAAGGGGTGATCTCACTTCTAATAGAGAGGGGACGTCTGGTACAGTTTACCTCTTTCTGGGTCAGATGTCCTAGACCTGAGGTTTCAGTGAAGTACAAAATAGAGTTTCAAACTCTACCCTCTCACCGTTTTTAAATCAAGCACAATCTGCCCAAGGACAGATTTGCAGAATGCCCTGAACCATCTCTTGTTCCAGTGCCAGTTCCTTCACAAGACAGGTTTAAAGGATTCTGTTCAAACCTTTTTATTGTACTAAAGGACAACACATCCCAAGCATAGATTTTCCTTCCAGAAAAAAAAACAAACTGTCTCTCAGAACCCATGCTCGAGAATTGAGGTCAAAGAGACCTCCCACAATGAGATTCCACATGAGCTTTCTAAGCCTTATGGTATCCTCCTTTGAGGCTGTACTATTTGCCCAAAATCAATATTCAAGAGCTCTCCAACACATAATCCTGTTGATCTGAAACAGGCATGCTCCTTCTTTTGCGACCTACCCATGTTTCTGTCCAGC
The DNA here is from genome assembly GCF_042186555.1 of Aquarana catesbeiana. Taxonomy (NCBI): domain Eukaryota; kingdom Metazoa; phylum Chordata; class Amphibia; order Anura; family Ranidae; genus Aquarana; species Aquarana catesbeiana. The sequence goes on from NC_133326.1 coordinate 283,749,186, forward strand.
CAAGCAAGGATCTCCCTATCTTATTGGATTTCAAGCCCAGCCTTAACAATAGGAAAGTCTTTCCTTCCCTGCCACTGGAGAGGGATAACAACCAGTTTCATTGCCAGTCTTTCAGGCTGGGAAGGAATGTTCCAGTCCCTCGTCCTTCAGAGAACATGGTCACCTGCAGAAGCCAAGCTCCCTGTCATCCTTCTGGAGCAACGAGCAGTTCAGACAGCTCTGCAACATTGGACTGCTGTAATAATCGATATAATTATTAATATTATATCTGTGTATTAATTTATCTAGTTCCTATAATTAGTTGGTCTATTAAACTCTGAGCACATGCTATTGTTAATATCACAATAATACCAGGTTAGCTATGAAACCAAACACACGGTGCTGCTAGTAAAACAATATCTTATTTTATTTCCCAAGGAGTTAGGAAACTATCATAAAAGTACTAAAAGGGTATTACAATGTTACATAGCTTACAATCAGAACACACTATACTAACAGCATATCTCTACAACATATAACAACAATGAAATATCAAAGATACTTATCACACATGGTTTCCTCTGCGGGTTCTGGATGATAAAAGGGGTCTGGGCCACATGGAATATAGGCCCAAGCCCTCGGTCAGAGCGAGGTCCCAAGATAGCAGAGGGACACCCTTACAGCAGGCTTCTCAGCAACCAAGAGAAAGAACAAAAGCCTGTGTGTTCCTTTCATTCAAACATACACGCCCACTCGTAGCCACCCCCATTTGCCTTTTATCCAATATACATTGCCGAGAGGTATCCCTCCCAAATGTCTGCCCATTCTCCAGGAAGCATGCTATATTGTCCACCAGGGCCAGCGTCTCTATTAGCCCTGTGTCAGATCTTCAATAGACATCTTGGCAGCAGTGGTCTCTTTGAAACTTGTACTCACACATGTCACAGTAGGTGGGCTTGAGCCAAGGCATTGTTCTTCTGATCACAAAGCTTTGATGTGTTTCATTCCTACCTGGCTGTGTCAAACAGGAAGTGAAATACCAGAAGTAAGATATTAAACCATGTTGCTATCCAACAACTGCCCATTTGTGCAGACACCCAATCAGGGTGTAGTCAGACAATGCTGTGGCCTACATCACAGGGGCATCTGGAACCATGCAGCCTTGAAGCAGATCTGGTAATCTCATGGACAGAAACTTACTCTCCAGCGATCTCTGCAGTCCACATCTGGAAAGCAGACTACCTCAGCTGCCACCGCTTGGATCAAGATGAATGGTGAATCAAGGTGAATGATCACTCGGACATCTTAAATCTGATATGTCAGAAATGGGGTACGCCAAGTGTTATTCTATTTTCTATCCTCCTGTAGCCAAAACCAAAGATCCTCCAGCCCTAACCTCAGATGCCTTGATAATTCCCTGGCCTCAGTTCAGACTATTTTAAGAAAACGTTGATTCTTATTGCACTAAACTGGACTAGAAGAAACTGGTACACAGATATACTCTGAGTTCTAGCAGACTATCACTGGCCTCTTCCCAGTAGACAAGATCTGTTATCTTAAGACACTCTTTATTTCATCCCGCCTTACAGTTTCTGGCTTTGGTGTCATGGCTGTTGAAGCCCAGTTCTTAAGAGATTGAAGGGTCTCTGATCCTGTAATTCCTACCTTGCTAAAAGTAAGAAAAGCCACTTCCAGCAACATCTACTATTGTACCTGGAAATCCGTCTTTGCCTGGTGTGAACACAGTCACTTTAGTCTCAGAATTTATTCAGTACCTGGCTTACTGGTCTTCCTACAATCAGGTCTTGACTAGGAATTGGCCTTAAGCTCGAAGACTTCTGGCTTCACTGTCCCTTGTAAAGACTTTTCTTCAGGGTGTAATCACATTAAGCCCCCATTGTAGCACCCTGTACTTCTTTTGGATCTCATCTTAGTTCTCTCTGGTCTGCAGAACCCGCCCTCCCTTCCTTTAGATGACCTCTCCTGCAAAGTATCCATTTTGTTTTTAATCACGTCTGTCAGGCGTATCTCTGAGTTGGTGTCTCTCTCCTGTTAAGGAGTCGTTCTTACACCGAAGACCAGAGAGAATCTATCTCAAAGCTACAGCTTTGATCTGATAGACGGAATCCCTATTTATCCTTTGCTTGGGACCCTTCTTCCAAGTCCACCATCGGGAGATAGATAAGAATTTTGATCACTAGAGCTTAAACTCTCAAGGACATATCTCTTCTTGTGCTTTTACAATCCAAATTCCACCAGATTCGTGGGAGTTTCTTGGCCATTTTGGCACAATACCTCTGTAACACAAATCTGCAAGGCTACCTGGCACCCTGTCCTCTGTTCATACCTTTTCAAAATTCTACTTCTTCTACTAGCTGGATGACTGATCTTCTGCGGATGCATCTTTCGTCTGCAAGGTTTTTGCAGCGGCACTCTGAAATTGGGTCTGTTAACCCTTGTTTCTGTTGTTGGGCCAGTTGACACAGTTTGTTTGCCTAGTTGTTGCCCACCCTTCTCATTCATTGCTTGGGGATGTCCCAGGGTCTATGAGAACTTTGCCTGTATCCTATTATTTATGATTAAGATAAGATACATTTTGACTTAACTGTAATTTTTATATCTTGGAGTACATTTCTGGACACAGGGCACCCTTTCTTTCATTTCTTGGTTGCTCTGCATTTCTTGCTAAAAAACTGAGGACCCATGGAGTAGGGTGGGCTCAAGGGGCGCATACTCAAAAGTTTTCATCTATGAATACTTTGCCTGTGTCTTGTACTGTACTTCAAGACATAGAATTTATAGGTATGTCAAAATTCCTCTTATTGTTATGTACTGTTACTAGAGGTTCCAGAGAGCAACAGGTTCAAGAAATACTTGCGCTATGCAAGTAACACATGGGCTAACTAACAAACTGTACTGAGCACTTGTCGGCAAAGTTACTCCATTCAGACACTGAGCCCTGACCCCGCCCCCTCTCTCGCCCCTGATTGGCTGACTGACTTTGACAGCCATGGGAGCCAGTGGAGCCGCTGCTGTGTCTCAGCCAATCAGGGGGAGTGTCCCAGATGGCTTGGACATATGTGGAGATCGCTGGATAGAGATGGGGCTCAGGTAAGTAATTAGGGGGTACTGGGGCGGCTGCTACACACAAGGTTTTTTTCTCAATGTATATAATGCATTAAGTTAAAAAAAAAAACCTTCTGCCTTTACAACTCCTTTAAATATAAATTATACATAAAAAAGTGGATTTTACTAATGCTTTAAAGTAAAGCAAGATCTTAAAGATATGCATTTCAAAGCAGCTCTGAAAATTGTTGTCCTGTTGAATGTGGGTTCAGAAGCCATCTGTTTATGAGTTTGAGTCATGTATTACAAAATGCCACTCCAATTTTACTTGTGAATAATCAATGGAAAGTACCAGCAGATCACTTGATCCAATGTTTTTTTAGCTCCACAGCAAGTTATTAGAGACAGAGCGCCAGCTTGGGGAAGCTCATGGAAGGCTCAAAGAGCAGAGACAGCTGTCTGCTGAGAAACTGATGGACAAGGAACAGCAGGTGGCAGATTTACAGCTCAAGCTTTCACGTGCCGAGGAGCAGGTCTGTGTGTTTACTTATGTCTGTATTTCTAGCTGCTTCCTGGCTGTTAATGTTTGTACCCTTCACCTTTTTTATAAAGCACTGAACATCTTACATCAGCTCATTCTACTATATTTATTATGTGTGTGCTGTTGCAAATGCAAAATTTTGTAGCTTATTTATTACTTCATACTACCCTATGTTTGTTCATCAAGTAGTAATGGAGTTATAATTGTGACATAAATCCATCACTTTTGATGTAAAACATTTTAGCAAGCAAAAACATAGTTTTAGATTAAGCCCCAGTTCACACTGACTCATCACATCTGATTCCCGCGGGAATCGCACCGCATTCCTGTTTAAATCACATGGGATTCTGTGCGGTTTGAGCCCATTGATTTTAAATGGCTCAAATCGCACCGCATCCACATGAGAAAGGTGCAGGCAGCTTTTTTTTGTTCACACTGGAACCGGCATGGGTGTTCGTACTTATGCGATTCGGTTCAGTCAAACGCACTGAATTTTGAGAGCTGCTTTTGGGGTGTTATTAACTTTTAATTGAAACCCACAGCAGATCGCATGAACACATTGCGATTGCTATGCGGTGCAGGAAACGCACAGGAATCAATATGTTTCCCACATCGCATCAGTGTGAACAGGGCTAAAAGGAACTCTGCACCTACGCTAGCACACTTTAATGTGCACAATTGGAAGAAGAAGCCCATGCTTCAAGCAATACCCCTGCAAATCTTTACTGGCAAGATATTCAGCATTTTAGATACACAAAGGAACCCTTTATTCAAATTGCCCCCACTTCACTGCAAAAATTTGTTGACTTTGCTTGGAGACGAGGCCTTTTCTTTTGGGGCCACCGCTGGCTGGGAATCCAGAATTCCTCTATGGCTAATGAGATGTGTGTGCAGGATGTACACATATCAAATTTTATTGTGCACAGATGTATGAAATACATGTTTTGCATGTGTATCTGAGGTGCTTCCATTAATTTCTAATGTGCCCCAATGCACTTTAGCGCAGTATAAAACAGGCTTGACCCTTTGAGGCACCAAAGCGCATATCTGTGAATACACATGTGCATTTTGGAGAAAGGGTCAGTGGAAATAACATGCCCTTGGTGTAAATGGACATTACCTTTTTAAGCATTGTTTTTACAGTGTTTGTTAGTTGCTTTTGCCACTTCTTGGTGCAGTTCCACACTTTATTTTGTCTCTGATCCACACAAAGTTTGTGTTCTCAAATATTTTCTACAAAGCTCATGCTGGAGGTGAAATCTTTAATTACATTTCCTAGTCCAGATAAAACTTTTTACCTGTTAATTGAATGATGACCCTTGCTTATGGAATAGAAAAATTGGATAACCCCCAATTGGGACTTTAAATTGACAACAACACTATGGATTATATAAAAATCTTTATATTTATACAAAATGAAAAAAATATAAAAAATCATCACAAGATGATTGCTAAAACATACATAGACATAAAACACAACTACAATTAACACAATGTGTTGCAAAATCCAAATCCTCCTCATACAACAGTACTTATATTAAGTAGTTTAACTACAGTATCCGAAAAATACTTTCTGTCTAAACTACGTGGCATGTTCACCAATGCCAGGAGCCTAGCGGACAAGATGGGTGAACTAGAGATACTGTTGTACGAGGAGGATTTGGATTTTGGTGGAATTTCAGAGACTTGGTTCAACAGCTCTCATGATTGGCTGGCAACCATTCAAGGGTATACTCTTTATCGCAGGGATAGAGAGGGTAAAGAAGGGGGAGGGGTATGCCTGTATATCAAGAATAATGTACAGGTGAATGTGGGAGATGACATCGCTAAGGGACCTAGGGAGGAGGTGGAATCCTTATGGGTAGAGCTCCAAAGGGATAAAGCTAAGGGGAAAATAATACTGGGAGTATGCTATAGGCCCCCTAACCTGAGGGAGGAGGGGGAGGTGGACCTCCTATCACAATTTGGATTAGCAGAAAGGATGAGAAGTGTTATCATAATGGGGGATTTTAATTATCCAGGCATAGACTGGGCGGAGGGAACCACGCATTTGTCTAATGCCCCGTACACACGGTCGGATTTTCCGATGGAAAATGTCCGATCGGAGTGTGTTGTCAGAAATTCCAACCGTGTGTGGGCTCCATCGGACATTTTCCATCGGATTTTCCGACACACAAAGTTGGAGAGCAGGAGATAAAATTTTCCGACAACAAAATCCGTTGTCGGAAATTCCGATCGTGTGTACACAAATCCGACGGACAAAGTGCCACGCATGCTCAGAATAAATAAAGAGATGAAAGCTATTGGCCACTGCCCCGTTTATAGTCCCGACGTACGTGTTTTACGTCACCGCGTTCAGAACGATCGGATTTTCCGACAACTTTGTGTGACCGTGTGTATGCAAGACAAGTTTGAGCCAACATCCGTCAGAAAAAATCCATGGATTTTGTTGTCGGAATGTCCGAACAAAGTCCGACCGTGTGTACGCCCTATTAGGCTCGCCAGTTCCTAAATGTCTTGCAGGACAATTTTCATGGGTCACATGGTAGACGCACTAACTAGAAATAAAGCGTTACTATATCTACTGATTACCAACAATACAGACCTGATCACAGATGTGGAAACATGGGGAAATTTAGGAAACCAACTTTCTTAAACTACGAACCTTGCTAAAAGATATAAATTGGGATAAAATCTTAGGAACAAAGAACACGAAGGAGATGGGTTCAGAGCATATTAAATAAAGGCATTAGCCAGTGCATCCCATTGGGTAATAAATTTAAAAGAGCGAACAAAAGTCCTGGATGGCTTATTGCCATTGTAAAAATGCAGAGCAAAAGAGAAGGCCTTCAAAATATACAAGGTTGAGGGATCATCATCAGCATTCAAACTTTATAAAGAATGCAACAAGAAATGTAAGGGTGCAGACCAGTTATCCTAACATCAATAGTATGCAAGCCCTTGGAGGGGATGATAAGGGACTATATACAAGATTTTAGTAATGAAAACGGTATCATTAGCAGTAATCAGTAATTAGCACCAATATTTAAAAAAGACCCAATATATATCCCTGGGAAGTACAGACCAGCTAGCCTAACATCAATAGTATGCAAGCCCTTGGAGGGGATGATAAGGGACTATATACAAGATTTTAGTAATGAAAACGGTATCATTAGCAGTAATCAGCATGGATTCATGAAGAATCATTCTTGCCAAACCAATCTATTAACTTTCTGTGAGGAGGTGAGTTTCCATGTAGATAAAGGAAGGCTCGTAGACGTGGTGTATCTGGATTTTGCAAAAGCATTTGACACCGGTACCCATAAACTTTACTGTGCAAAATAAGGTCCTTTGGCATGGACCATAGGGTGAGTACATGGATTTAAAACTGGCTACAAGGGCGAGTTCAGAGGGTGGTGTTAAATGGGAATGGTCAGGGATGGCTAGCGTGGTCCCCCAAGGTTCTGTGCTGGTACCAATCCTATTTAATTTGTTCATAAACAACCTGGAGGATAGGGTAAACAGTTAAATCTCTGTATTTGCGAAGGATACTAAGCTAAGCAGGGCAATAACTTCTCTGCAGGATGTGGAAACCTTGCAAGAAAGATCTGAACAAATTAATGGGGTGGGCAACTACATGGCAATTGAGGTTTAATGTAGAAAAATGTAAAATAATGCATTTGGGTGGCAAAAATATGAATGCAATCTATACACTAGGGGGGGAATTTCTGGGGAATCTAGGATGGAAAAGGACTTGGGGGTCCTAGTAGATGATAGGCTCAGCAATGGCATGCAATGCCAAGTTGCTGCTAACAAAGCAAACAGAATATTGGCATGAAAAAGGGATTAACTCCAGGGATTAACTCCAGGGATAAAGCGATAATTCTCCCACTCTACAAGACTCTGGTCCGGCCGCACCTGGAGTATGCTGTCCAGTTCTGGGCACCAGTCCTGAGGAAGGATGTACTGGAAATGGAGCAAGTACAAAGAAGGGCAAAAAAGCTAATAAAGGGTCTGGAGGACATTAGTTATGAAGAAAGGTTGCGAGCACTGAACTTATTCTCTCTGGAGAAGAGACGCTTGAGAGGGGATATGATTTCAATTTACAAATACCATACTGGTGTGACCCCCACAATAGGGATAAAACTTTTTTGCGGAAGGGAATTTAACAAGACACGTGGCCACTCATTAAAATTAGAAGAAATAAGGTTTAACCTTAAACTATGTAGAGGGTTCTACTGCAAGAGCGGCAAGGATGTGGAATTCCCTTCCACAGGTTGTGGTCTCAGCGGGGGGGGCATCGATAGTTTAAAAAACTATTAGATAAGCATCTGAACGACCACAACATACAGGGATATACAATGTAATACTGACATATAATCACACACATAGGTTGGACTTGATGGATTTGTGTCTTTTTTCAGCCTCACCCACTGTGTAACTATGTAACTTTCTGGTAGCCAACGTCCAAGAAAAGCTTTCCGGTAGCCGACGCGTTTCAGGATTAAAGCCCTTTCATCAGGGGTATTTATATAGGAGAATTTTGATTCAAGATATGGTGAATGGAACAGCAATCGTGTACACAGAATATTCAGGCAAGAAAAGAAGAAAGGAATTCTCGTTGTCAGTGGATGGCGTATATGGAGGTCTAGTTTAATCTCATGATTGAGAGTGTCATAGCCAACAGGCAATAGCGTGTCACCAGTACATTAGGCAAGAGGATGTACAGCTAGGTACAAGCTCTAATAAGGGTCTCGTGATAAAGGTCAGGTCAGGCTTTTGCAAAGGACCTAAGTCAATGATAGGAGCTGCATTGAGATAATGTCTATCGCTCCTTATGCTGTGTAAGGGGGGTCCGTAGGGCACACCATCCAATCTGGCAGAGTCTGCCATCTTGTGATGATTTTTTATATTTTTTTTTTAATTTTGTATAAATAAAACGATCTTTATATAATCCATAGTATTGTTGCCAATTTAAAGTACCAATTGGGGGTTATCCAAATTTTCTATGTACACAGGGATGTGGCAAACTCACTAATTGTTGTGGTACGGTGAAAATATTTATCTTGCTTATGGAATGGTAACAAGCAAAAAAAACTCTTTAAAGGAAACTATTACTGAGTGAAATATGGAGGTCGACATAATTGACTTCCTTCTGAAAATGTTAGTTGTCTGGCTGTGTCTAGTCTCGATGTTTTCTGATTCACTGATCTGAAATAAGCATGAAGCTAGTGAAGTCAGAATAGTTTGAATGCCTCATCTACCTACTCGCCCTTTTACTTATTCCAGATCAAAGTATTGAAGCTTTTTGATCAAAATAACAGCCAGGCAACTAGCTTTGTCAAAAGGGAAATTCTGTATTGGTAGCCTTTGTATTGTCTTAATATAGATTTCTTGTGTCTGTGTTTGATAAAGGGTAGCACTGTTGGAATAGTGTTGCCCAAACAGCAAAGTGTCAATATAAATTCGAAACCTCAGAAACCCTATAGATTTTTTTTTTTTTTCTTACATGTTTTATATAACCTCTGTGGACTTACACATAGTGTATACTGATTGATTCTACAGCTAAAAGAAAAAATCACTACATCAACTGACTTACAGCATCAGCTGGAGAAATTAAAACAACAGCACCAAGAGCAACAGACTGCTCAACAGACCACTACGTCCAAACTGAGAGAAGCACAGGTAAACAAGACTCCACTTATTCCTAATCACATTTTCTCTTTGTATGGCCAATTGGTGCATAAGATGGATGCATTATTTCCATTTTGGGAGGTTTGAATCTTTTTTTTTTTTTTTTTTTTTTAATTGTTGTCTGTGTCCCCATTGGGGAAATTCAACCTGTTTTTGGTTTTGGTTACCATTGTCAACAGAGCAAAAAATACAAAATTTTCCAGTTTAAAGCCATAATATATACAGCGTAAACCTCAATTCTGTATGTGCAACAATAATTGTCACAGCCATTTGTGCACTCTTTAAATCATCAGTGCAATAAACCAACAGTTCTCTTTTTTTTTTCTTCTATGCATAAATAAAAAAAAAATAAAGTGCTTTAAATCAGTCCAAAGTGTGTAACTTATGTATTTCATCAATCTTTAGTAAGTGCAGCAGTGATTCCTTTAAATCAAATGTCTCCTTTGGTGCAAAGTGCACTTTTAATCCGTGCTTTCCCTGCACCCTCTATAAAAGAGATGCTTTACAAATACAGTGCCTTGAAAAAGTTTTCATACCCCCTGAAATTTTCCACATTTTGTCATGTTACACGCAAAAACGTAAATGTATTTTATGTGACAGACCAACACAAAGTGGCGCACAATTATGAAGTGAAAGGAAAATGATAAATCGTTTTCAACGTTTTTTACAAATAAATATCTGAAAAGTGGGGCGGGCATTTGTATTCAGCCTCCTTTACTCTGATACCCTTAACTAAAATCCAGTGGAACCAATTGCCTTCAGAAGTCACCTAATTAGTAAACAGAGCCCATCTGTGTGTATTTTAATCTCAGTATAAATAAAGCTGTTCTGTGAAAGCCCTCAGAGGTTTGTTAGAGAACCTTTAGGGAACAAACAACATCATGAAGGCCAAGGAACACACCAGACATGTCAGGGATAAATAAAGTTGTGAAGAAGTTTAAAGCAGAGTTAAGTTATAAAAAAATATCCCAAGCTTTGAATATCTCATGGAGCACCATTCAATCCATCATTCTAAAATGGAAAGAGTATGGCACAACTGCAAACATACCAAGACATTGCCGTCTACCTAAACTGACAGGCTGGGCAAGGAGAGCATTAATCAGAGAAGCAGCCAGGAGCCCATGGTAACTCTAGAGGAGCTGCAGAGATCCACAGCTTAGGTGGGAGAATCTGTCCACAGGACAACTATTGGTCGTGCACTCCACAAATCTGACCATTATGGAATAGTGGCAAGATGAAAGCCATTGTTGAAAGAAAGCCATTAGAAGTCCCGTTTGCAGTTTGCGAGAAACCATGTGGGGGACACAGCAAACATGTAGAAGAAGGTGCTCTGGTTAGATGAGACCAAAATTGAACTTTTTGGCCTAAAAGCAAAACGTGTGGCGAAAAATCAACACTGCACGTCACCCCGAACACACCATCCTCACCGTGAAACATGGCAGTGGCAGCATCATATTGTGGGGATGCTTTTTGTTCAGCAGGGACAGGGAAGCTGGTCAGAGTTGATGGGAAGATGGATGGAGTCAAATACAGGACAATCTTAGAAGAAATCCTGTTAGAGTCTGCAAAAGACTTCAGACTGGGCCGGAGGTTCACCTTCCAGCAGAACAAGGACCCTAAGACCCCATTCACACAGGGGCAACACGACTTGCAGGTCGCCTCAGCGAGGCGACCTGCAAACGACTTCCGTGGCGACTTGCAAAACGACTTCTGTATAGAAGTCTATGCAAGTCGCCCCAAGTCGCCCCCAAAGTCGTACAGGAACCTTTTTCTAAGTCGGAGCGACTTGCGTTGCTCCGATTAGAACGGTTCCATTGTACAGAACGGGAGGCGACTTGTCAGGCGAATAGGTCGCCTGACAAGTCGTCCCTGTGTGAATGGGCTCTAAATATACAACCAGAGCTACAATGGAATGGTTTAGATCAAACCATATTCATGTGTTAGAATGGCCCAGTGAAAGTCCAGACCTAAATCCAATTATGTGGCAAGACTTTGAACATTGCAGTTCACAGATGCTCTCCATCCAGTCTGACAAAGCTTGAGCTATTTTGCAAAGATGAATGGGCACAAAAATGTCACTCTCTAGATGTGCAAAGCTGGTAGAGACATCCCCAAAAAAACTTGCAGCTGTAATTGCAGTGAAAGGTGGTTCTACAAAGTATTGACTCAGGGGGGCTGAATACAAATGCACACCACACTTTTTACATATTTATTTGTAAAAAAGTTTTAAAAACCATTTATCATTTTCTTTCTACGTCACAGTTTATGTGCCAGTTTATGTTGGGCTATTACAATAAAATACAATTACTTTTTTGGTTGTAATATGACAAAATGTGGAAAATTTCAAGGGGGATTGAATACTTTTTCAAGGCACTCTACCTCACGTTTCAGAATCAGCTGCACTCATTTGTTTAAAGGATACAAGCTGCTTGACCTCCATTTTGCACTATACACTTGAAATATAAATACTGAAATCCCTGAATGGAAATAAGTGGATAGGGGAGTATTTACCTGCGTACTCAAAAAAGCTGTGTCTGCATTGGTGCTGCAGCCCATGTTACTGGCAGCGGCGACCTTTCCAAGTGGAGTTCTACAAATGTTTGCAAATGTTTAAGCAAAAGACAGTTTCCTATCTTTTCAGAGATAATATGAACTTTGTTAAAAGTAATTTTGAAATGAGTAAAATCTTCAGTAAGGGAACTAACATTATCACCTTTAACATGGACCTTTTAGAATGATCTTGAGCAAGTGTTACGTCAGATTGGGGACAAAGACCAAAAGATCCAAAACCTAGAGGCCTTACTGGAGAAGAGCAAAAAAAATATTTCCCTGCTTGAGAAGGAGCGTGAAGATCTTTATGCTAAAATTCAAGCAGGTGAAGGAGAGACTGCTGTTCTTAACCAACTGCAAGAGAAGAACCACACTCTGCAAGAACAGGTATTTGGCAGACTAATTTTGTTACCAGTTAATTGGTTAACATTTTCATTATACCCAAAGCACTCTTATATTGAGAGACTTAATCAGGTATGTATTCTGTCCCTCTTCGTTAGGATGCCTTTTCTATTTTTCTGTAGTTTACTTTTTTTCTAGTTGATTTATGTATAGAGCCTTGGGCTTAGGGTCTTTGTGGAGCAGAAAGGAATTTATAAACAAAACAACCTAAAGAAGGCACTGTTAGGTGAATGCTGTTAATGCTGGACTCAAGGCAAACTGCTAATTAAATGAAATGCATGCTGTATAAGGAAGCTGTTTTATCTGCCAAATGATTTGTACTTCTGAAATTTAGACAGTCCTGTTTTTTCTTTAATGTTATCTTTATTTGTAAAACAGAGAACACAGCATAGCCAACAATGCCCTACTTATGAGGGCTTGCAATTAAAATAACAGGGGTAAATGCATCGGCATATATAGGTACAAAAACAGGACATAAAAAGGAAGGAAAGGAAAACTAGGGGTATATAAAACACGAGCCCCATGTTGAGGGCCAATTCTAGCACCTCAGGGCGTCTCACCATGAAGCGGCCACAGGGGATCCCACCGGCACCACCACCGGAGGAGGGGGGGCAATGAAGCCTCCATCAAACCTCCATCCAGGGGTAATGCCACCAAGGCCCATCGCCGCTAATGTAGGGAAACCATAGGTCAGCTGTGTCACCCAGTGCAATATACATAGCACAACGAAAACACAAATTTAAACAAAAACACAACATAAAACATAATTGCACACAATGATCCGGATCGCTGTGAAAGAATTAAAAAAAAAAAAAAAAAACATTGGACATGAGTGCGGAGACAGGTTCAGGTATTAGCTGCACAAGTCAAGTAGGTACTCTCAACGAGGGGATCTGCCAACTCCAACAAAGCAACCTCCAGGCTGGATGGCACTGGCTCAGGATCAGTATTGTACACCTGCCAAGGTGCCCAAATACTAGTAAAGCGCTCACGTCTGTCCTTACACGTTGCTACCCACTCCTCTGCCTCCTTGATCTCAGCCACTTTCCTCTCTAGTGGGCACTTGTGGACGTTTCCAGTAGATGGGTATAAGTCGTCGGGACCCCAAGAGCGTCCTTTATCTGAGTTTTGATGTCTAACTAGAAAGGGCGAATTGCAGGGCATTTCCACCAGAGGTGAAGGAGTGTGCCCCTGTAACAACATCAGCGCCAGCAATGATCTGCGACCGAGACCTGACAGAGCTGCAGATACCCAGTACCAATGCATCAAGAGCTTATAGTTAGTCTCCTTGGTCCTGGATACCATGGCGCTAGAGTGTGTGTTATTTGTTCCACTAAGAACTCCAACTCAAGGTCACACTCCCACTCCCGAGTAAATGCCGGCTTTGGCATAGTAGACAGTCCTATTTGTATCTGCTGCAATTAAAGCGGAAGTAAACCCGTCCATAAAACAGTTTAATTTCCAGCACGTGCCGGAAATGTAATGCTCCCATTGGTTGTGCTCTCAACCAGACTGCCAAACCATCCAATGGCTGGTGTCATAACTGATCACATGTGCAGCATCATGGCAGTTGTAGATTAAACAGGTAAAGATGGCAGCTTCCTTGGCTGAAAACGATTGGGGGGGGGGGGTATTTACACTTTAAGTATTGTAGGTCTTGTCCTTCCCCTGCTCCTATCAGTATGGCCCTTGTTATGACATAAGCACTACAGAAAAGCTGACTGGCTCCTTCTCCCTCCTCCATTCTGAGCTCTACTGTACAGGGATTGCAAGGGGCTGATGCTAAGCCAGATCCAGATACTTTAGCATTAAAAAAACAAACAAAAAAAACCATATATATATATATATATATATATATATATATATATATATATATATATATATATATATATATATATATATGTGTGTGTGTGTGTGTATATATATATATATATTATATATATATATATATATATATATATATATAAAAATATAATCTCACAAAAGTGAGTACACCCCTCACATTTTTGTAAATATTTTATTATATCTTTTCATGTGACAACACTGAAGAAATGACACTTTGCTACAATGAAAAGTAGTGAGTGTACAGCTTGTATAACAGAGTAAATTTGCTGTCCCCTCAAAATAACTCAACACACAGCCATTAATGTCTAAACCGCTGGCAACAAAAGTGAGTACACCCCTAAGTGAAAATGTCCAAATTGGGCCCAAAGTGTCAAACTTTTGTGTGGCCATCACTATTTTCCAGCACTGCCTTAACCCTCTTGGGCATGGAGTTCCCCAGAGCTTCACAGGTTGCCACTGGAGTCCTCTTCCACTTCTCCATGACAACATCATGGAGCTGGTGGATGTTAGAGACCTTGCGCTCCTCCACTTTCCATTTGAGGAAGCCCCAGAGATGCTTAATAGGGTTTAGGTCTGGAGACATGCCTGGCCAGTCCATCATCTTTACCCTTAGCTTCTTTAGCAAGGCAGTGGTCATCTTGGAGGGATGTTTGGGGTTGTTATCATGTTGGAATACTGCCTTGTGGCCCAGTCTCTGAAGGAAGGGAATCATGCTCTGCTTCAGTATGTCGCAGTACATGTTGGCATTCATGGTTCCCTCAATGAACTGTAGCTCCCCAGTGCCGGCAGCACTCATGCAGCCCCAGACCATGACACTCCCACCACCATGCTTAACTGTAGGCAAGACACACTTGTCTTTGTACTCCTCACCTGGTTGCTGCAACACACGATTGACACCATCTAAACCAAATACATTTATCTTGGTCTCATCAGACCACAGGACTTGGTTCCAGTAATTCATGTCCTAAGTCTTCTTGTCTTCAGCAAACTGTTTGCGGGCTTTCTTGTGCATCATCTTTAGAAGAGGCTTCCTTCTGGGACGACAGCCATGCAGACCAATTTGATGCAGTGTGCGGTGTATCGACTGAGCACTGACAGGCTGACCCCACCCCTTCAAACTCTGCAGTAATGCTGGCAGCACTCATACATCTATTTCCCAAAGTCAACCTCTGGATATGACGCTGAGCACGTGCACTCAACTTCTTTGGTCGACCATGGCGAGGCCTGTTCTGAGTGGAACCTGTCCTGTTAAACTGCTGTATGGTCTTGGCCACCATGCTGCAGCTCAGTTTCAGGGTCTTGGCAATCTTCTTATAGCCTAGGCCATCTTTATGTAGAGCAACAATTCTTTTTTTTTAGATCCTCAGAGAGTTCTTTGCCATGAGGTGCCATGTTGAACTTCCAGTGACCAGTATGAGAGAGCGAGAGCGATAACGCACCTGCTCCCCATTCACACCTGAGACTTTGTCATTAATGAGTCACATGACACCAGGGAGGGAAAATGGCTAATTGGGCCCAATTTGGACATTTTCACTTAGGGGTGTACTCACTTTTGTTGCCAGTGGTAAAAAAAAAAAAAAAAAGACATGGATCACGTTAAAGATGATGGAAGATATTACTGTAGAGCTTGTGGATAGGATTGTGCTGTTGAATAATATTGTACGAACGCTAAGTGATCCTATTATGGTGTGTGGGGGGTATATTATTATAGTACTAATTTTGAAATGTATTCTGGTACTGGTGATGAGGAATATTTTATGGTGCTGTTCCAGTGGAAAATATAATTGATGTCTGACTGTTCTGCTTATACAATGGCTTCAGTACTTTTTAAGGCACAGAGTAATTGGTATTTAGGTATATTAGGTGCTATGAATTAATTCTGACTTTCCTGGTCTATGTGCGGATTCTGGGTCTATGGCTCAGGTTATTGAAGCCAGATTCACCCATGCAAG
This sequence comes from Aquarana catesbeiana, assembly GCF_042186555.1. Lineage (NCBI taxonomy): Eukaryota > Metazoa > Chordata > Amphibia > Anura > Ranidae > Aquarana > Aquarana catesbeiana. The sequence continues at coordinate 283,765,215 of NC_133326.1, forward strand.
TATGTATTCCTTTACCTAATACCCACACGTGTTGCTGTTTACCTGTAATAGGTCACACAGTTAACAGAGAAGTTGAAGAACCAATCAGAAAGTCACAAACAGGCACAAGAGGATTTACATGAACAAGTGCAGGAGCAGAAGTCTCAGCTTCGAGCATCACAAGACCGTGTCCTGTCTCTAGAGACCACCTTAGGGGAGCTTAATAGCCAGCTGAATGAGAGCAAAGAGAAAATTGGCCAGCTCGACTTACAGGTATTCTGAAGGCTCTTTTCATTAATGTTCTTACAGAGGAATGAGAACTCATTTCTGTTTAATCATTTGAGAGGACTGCATTTGCTATATTGCCTATTAAAGAAAACATTTTCTAGTCATTTGTGTTTTTATTTTTCAAGCCATTAAATGAACCATTTTAAATAATGATATAATGGAAACCATGTTGTGATATTCAGACTTTACAATTACCAACAATGTGCTAGAAAAAATTCAATATTCTGTTATGGTAAGACTAAGCAAATGTACTATTCTGAGTGCAATACTAATGACCGCATCCCCCCCCCATCCTAGGTTATTTAATTAGCAAATTTAGATCAAGCTGCAGAGGCTCACCCAATTATTAATTTTAGAAGTAGTCTGACATCTTTGCAATGACTTCAACAGCTGTCATAAAACATAAAGCATCTTTATTAGCAGCAAAAAAAGGAACGTCTGAGCAATTACCGTATGTCTGATTTCTTTTTCTATATTTGGACTTGTATTAAGGAATGTATTATGTGTTATAGGTGACAGGGGAAATGTTTAGCTTTTATATTGTGCTATGTTTTGGAGCAGCCTGCTAAACATTTGCAACAAGATATTTTGGTAGCTTGCACGATAACCTGACTGCTTTAGTGTGCAAGATGCTTTTGTTACTTATTGAAGGCCTTTAGGGCCCTTTCAAAGAGGCGGACCTTAATGGGGTCTGCCTGTCAGTTATTCTAGCAGACCCGATCGGACCCTCCAGTCTCTTCTATGGGGCGGTGGGTGTCAATGGACGTGTTTGTCGACACCACCGACATTCGATCCAATCCTATCTGCTAAAAACAGACGAATGGGGACCCGTTCCCCATCCATCTAGCGGATCGGATCAGATGGCCATTGGGTGTAAATGGACCTTTAATACTAGATATTTTTTCTTCATTCAAGATTTTTGCTACATCACTGCTTGAGCTAGTCTCTATATGCAGCTTTTACATCTGAGGATCAGCCTGTAGGCTCTGCCAGTGCTGTCCCCTATCTAGGATCCTTTGAAGCACTAAGATCTTCAAGACCCTTGCGGTGCACCCGCTGTTCAGTCTTCCTTTATGGATGCTGAAAACATACTGACAAGATCCTAGTGGAGGATGAACTTGTTTTTAAGGACCCCACTGACAAGCAATTAGAGAGCATTTCCAGAGCTCTGTCCTCACTGGCAGAGGTCCTGCACTGCAACCTGTCTTAAGAATGTCTTTGATCCGCTTAACTCTAACAGACTGGTCTTACTATTAGAAAGGATTTCAACACTATGGCAGTTGATCCCTTGGTCATAGAGCATTTTAACTCATGCCTGCAACCTTGAGCAACCTCATTTGCTGTGTTAGTCTCCTGTCAGTGAACATGAACAGGACTTTTTAGCTAAAGTGTTGTCTGTGGCGCCTTCATGTAAAAAGTGCCTCTGCATGTCCTCATCAAGGATGCAAGGTGGCAAGAGGACTCATCTTAGCAACAGAAGCATAGGGCTCAATCTGGCCTGATTTACCCCTTGATAGAGACCAAGAAAAGCCCCCATTTCTCCAGCACATCGGCTATTCCTATGTTTTGCTCTGGCTCCACTGCAATTCCAGTTTGTGGTCTTATTTTTTTTCATTTCTGGTGTTCACCAAGGTGCTGGCTCCTGTGCTATCCGTGCTATGCTCTTAGGACATACACATAGTGGGAATATCTAAAAGACTTTCAACTAGGGAAACACAGGCTTTAGTGAAATATGTAGCTCCGACTGTCCAGACCTTGCACATATTTCAATGGGATGCCTGGGATCTGAATTTGTTCCCTCTGCAATTCAAAAACCACCTTTTGAATCCAAGGGATATTCCTTTTTCCACTCTTATTCACATATTTGCCATCATCTCTGCATGGTTAGTGCCTAAGCTGGCAGCCTTAAAGAAACATTTCTTGCCTTTTCATAAAAAAAAAAAAAAAAAAAAAAAAAAAGACGTTGAGGCCCAGAACCTCCTTTCTGTCAAAGGTAGATTCAACCTTTCACTCCAACTAGGACATCATTCTTCCATCTCTCTGTCTGGGTCCAGTTCATCAGAAGGAGATCTCTTTCCATTGCTTGGGTGTAGTTCAGTCTGTGAGAGTTTATCTTGTAGCCACTGTTTCCTTCAGAAAGATTGACACTCTCTCACATTCCTGATGGTCCCAGTAAAGCCTAGTACACACTGATAGTTTTTTTGCCAGGGGCTGAATGTAAAAAGAACTGACAGCTCAGGTTGGAGCTGCTGTACTAACAATCTGATGTTAGTACATCGGTCTCCCCTGCTGTTGTGTTCTGATAGCAGGACACGCCCCAAACAGAACACTCCAGCTGATAGGGAGCTGGTCGGCAGACCTTTTTCAGTCATGCCCCTATGCCTAGCCAAGCAGCCGGCTTCTGTTGAACCGACTACAATACACACAGGCCAAATGTCAGGTGGTTTCTATTGAACCGGCCGATGCCACTCGACATTCGACCCGTGTGTAAGGGGCTTAAAGGTGAATCAGATTCTCATTTCGCTACTTCACAGTGGCTCAGAGAGACCATCATTCAAGCTTATGGTCTTATGGATGAGGTGCTACCCTTTCCTGTTGAGGCACACTCCACTAAACCTGTAAATGCCTCTTGGCTCTTTTAACATCAGGCTACTGTTTCTCAGATTTGTGAGGGTCTAACCTTGACTTCTGTTCACGTGTTCTCCAGGTTTTACCTGGTGGATGTTCATGCCTCATCTGATGTCATTAGGCCCTCCAAAACGGCTCTTGGCTGTAAGCAGTCCCTAGTTCCATTTTTTTAAATTTTTTTTTTGTAAGCTTGTTGACATTTTCTTTGTTGCCCACTCCTCCGGTGGACTGCTTTTTAACAGCCCAACAGTACAAGATCTGTGTGTCCCTCGATGGATGAGAAGAAAATAAGAATTTGTACATGCCATAAAACCCTTATGAATGTGCTAGTAGGCAGGATATAAATGAATTTTAAGTAAATGTGTTGATTATGCCTTTATTAATGCTAATTGCACATTTCTAACTTGAGCTTTCCTTTGGGACACGCCAACCCGCACGCTAAAACTGTGCCTTGCCTTTTTTGAAAACGTATTAATTACATTTCTTTCATCTCTATGCACTGCAGTGGAGCTGCAATGTAGTAAGATGCACTGACATAAGTTGAATTGTTGTTGGACAAAATTTCGGCCTTTCTGCGTTTTTACACAACACACCACAACCTGCCTCAGTGCACATAACAAAAACTATTGTTTTCTGTGTGCTCTTGTGGTGAGCCTGCTTGGATCCATGCAGCTTAATGTAGGTCATCGCACATGGTGGGAACAAGCCCTTAAATTAGGATAGTTCTGCTTAAAGTATACATAATGCTCAACAGTGATTTTCAGTTACTTATTTCTCTAATGTTTTCAAACAATAGCTCAAGGCAAAGACGGAGCTACTGTTATCAGCGGAAGCTGCAAAAACTGCACAAAGGGTTGACCTGCAAAATCATTTGGATACAGCTCAAAATGCACTACAAGATAAGCAACAGGTAAAGATAATCTGATTACTTCCATGCATCTGTACATCGGTTTGTTATTGCTTGTGGATCATTCGTTTTTAGGATTGGAAGATTGAATTTCAGTGAGGAAATGTAATGTGTCAGTTCTTCTGCGCTCCAGTTGTTAAAGTGTTGGGGAAATTTTTTTAGGGCTTATGTGAGTGTTAGGATTAAAGAGTTTATTTTAGGTATTGGGGTTTATTTTTAGGGTAAAGTTTTAGGGAGATTAATTATTAGAGGCTAATTTTAAGGGTTCAGGTTAAAGTGTTTTTTATGCATGAAGGTAAAAAACCTTCTGTGTGCAGCTCCCCCTGCAGCCCCCCCCCCCCCCGCCCCCCTTTAATACTCACTTGTGCCCGATCCCGCAGAACCTCTCCCAGGTCTCTTCCTCATCATTGGCTCCCACTGCTGTCAATCACAGCCAGTGAGAAGAGAGCAAGGGGTGGGGCCAAGCACACATGTGCACAGAGGCGGCTTGGGAGTGAGCATGCATGAGTGCCCTCCCAAAGCAAGCAGCTTGTTATGGTAGAACTTAGCATAGGGGAGGGGCCAGGGTAGGTAGATAGGGCTGCTCTGTGCAAAACCATTACACAGAGCAGGTAAGTATATGTTTTATTAAAAAAATAATAATTGAACCTTGAAGCAAAAGAGACAGAGTGTTGAGACAAACCATTTACCACTAACAGAGGTGCTTACCATGGTCTGCTTTTATTCTTTAATGTAAAACCTAATATCCCAAAAGCTGCAGTTTAACTCTAAAGCAGAAGGAAGGAGGAGGAGATGCTGTTTGTAGCAAAAAAAAAATTTTTTTTCCCAAAGGGGACAGGAAACCAGTGGAGCAAAGATTGTTTGTTTGTAAAAATGGATGAAGTGCCACTTTAATTTGTTAGACTAGCAGATTCAGTTTGAGTTGACTATCTAACACTTCATGCCCCCCCCCCCTCCCTCCTGCTAACACTACACTCTTCTAAGATTGACAGTGCTGCTGTCCTAAGGTGTTTTTGTTGCTCCTCCTTAGAGGAAGGGGCCACCCTAAGACAGGAAGTGTGGTACAGGCTGGATCCCTAGGTGAAAATGTAGAGGAAAAAAATGCTAAAAAAAGAAAAACAATGCAGCCAGCACATGTAAGGATTGGTAAGATGCAAATGCATTTTTCGTTCATAGGTTTACGCAATAGGTACGCAATAGAACACAGCTTTAAGCAATAGGTTCTTTTAATTTTCTGGGTCAGGTTAAAGCTATATTACACCCAAAACCAAAAATATAATATATTGCCGCTTACTGATCTTTAGATGTAGTGGCTGTATTAGTTTTATCTTTTTTTAGGCTCTTTTTTTTTTTTCTTCTGTTTTCTCCTAGTGATCTGGCCAGTAACACACTTCCTGTACAGACACTACTCTGGATGAATGAGCACAGGGGGCAGATTTGGACAGCAGCGTTGTTAGACTGGTGTAGGGGAGCGTTAGATACTAGAAGATTTGAATACAGTAACAAATTGAAGCTTAACTCCAGCTAATACTTTAAAATCAGTTACAGCAAACAGATTTTTTTTTCCTTTTTGGGATAACGGTTTTACATTTATAAAAGCTGATTATTTTAAGCACCCCTGCCAGTGTTAAATAGTCTGTCTCATCCCTGTAACTGCAAACATTTCTGTTGAAAAACAACAGACTTACTGGCTAGATCACCAGATGACAATCCCCTCACCATCTGAAACCTCCCCAGGGCTCTCAGGGTTTTTCATTTTTTTTTTTAGATTAAAAAGCAGCCTGCAGTTTTCTAGCCTTTCCTGTGAATACACAGCTGCTTCCTTCGCAGTCTCAATGCCAGCAGGAGAGGGCATTCCTTCTGGACTAGTGGGCACGTAATGACATCTAAACGCCGCTCTTCATGGAATATTGTGAGCCCAGCCTGTGTGATAATGTGGTGTGGCCCCTTTCACACGATCGGACCGTTTAGGTCCGCCTGTCAGTTTTTACGGCGGACCTGAACGAGCGCTCCATGTTAGCCAATGGAGCGACGGATGTCAGCGGAGACATGTCCGCTGACATCCGACCCCGTCCGATCCGCTAAAAGCAGACGGATGGCCCTACGTCCAGATCCGTCGCTATCGGATTTGGTGAGATCTGACGAAAACGGACATGCTGTCCGTTTTCATCCGATCCCTCCATAGGCAGCAGCGGCGCCTGACAAGCCCCTCCCCGCTCAGTGAGCAGAGAGGGACCTGTCATCCGCCGGCTCAGCAGAGATCAACGGAGAAATCTCCCGCTGAGCCGGCGGACTGAGGCGGGCTCTGTGGAAACGGAATCCGCCTCGTGTGAATGAGGCCTAAGTGACAGGCTGGGAAAAATTACATTAATATCGCTCTGCACATAGAGGACCCGTGACACTGGAGCAAGGAAGCAGCTGAGGACAGAGCTGTAAAGGGTAACAATAACTTTTTTCATTCAGTTCTTTCAATTTTAAGTGTTAAATGAGAGATTAAGGACTCATTATAGGGATAGTTTATGTAGGTGAAGGTTTAAGTTTTGGGTATACTTGTGGGTAAGGATTTTTCACCTGTCAGTGCTTGCAGGCTCCCCACAGAGAGCCAACATACTACAGTACTTGTAATTGAAAAGTTTTTTTTTTTGTTTGTTTGTTTTTTTTTAATTTACTGAGGGGTAGTGACCCATAAAATGTATGCTCTCTGTTTTTTCTTAGAGTATGGCCTACATTATGTCATGCTGTGCCCCTCATTTAAAATACACAATCTTATAATAATGCTTGATTTTTTTTTATTGCATCTGATGAAACATGCATTTTTTCTTTTTAGGAATTAAATAAAGTCAGCACTCAGCTTGAACAAGTAACAGCAAAGTTACAAGAAAAGCAGGAGCACTGCACTCAGCTGGAGCAGAGTATTAAGGAATATAAAGAGAAATACCTCACTATGGAACAAAAGGCTGAAGCACTTGAAGGGCAAATTAAAGTGAGATATTAAAGATGACCTCCTTGTGGATGTGGTGGTTGCAATTTTAAAAAGCAAAATGTTATTTTAGATCCATTTTTAACAATGGCTCCTTTTGAACTTGTTTTAAGAAACCAGTGATCATTATACTCCATTAAAGCTGAACTTTGGGCTAGAAAAAAGTTACACTTTCTGTGGGGACACCCTCTACACCGCAATGGTTAAATGCTAGTTTTATGTAGAGGAATAGGAATAAGCACAAAACTTTATTCCTAACTATTCTCAACTCAAAAAGGCTGTGCTGACTTTAGGTTATGATTAAGAGCTAAGGCAAGTGTGAAACACTTCAACCTTTCAGTTGCCCACTGTGATCTTACTGCTTTTTTGTATGTTGCGTTTTCTACAATAAATCTGTTTTTTTATTCCTGGAGTGTAGCCATGCAGATTTTCCTTTTCTTGTCTGCAAGCTGGGCTGGCACCTGGTCGGAGTGTATGTAAGGTTCAGCAGCAGTGGACCGACCTAGAGCAGCGTCCCTCTCTCTACATTGGCTGTGCTGACAGCAATGGCTTGAGGGCGTGCGGCCTCCAGCACACAGCCCCTAATTGACCGCTTGAGCTGTGCATGCTCTCCTATGAGATTGTGTAAGGGGGGGGGGGGTCCCTTCCCTCAACTCAGGTCCTCTCTGAGCTGTGCAGTGTATGTGACATCAGATTCCTGCATTCTTCCTCTGTAAGCTCAGAAATCCTGTGTACAGTCTGGATGTAGAGATGAGAAGACTGCAGATAAAGTGGTACAACTTATGTAGGAGGATTTGTTTGATCTCTGTATATCACCTGAGGCTAGTTATTTCACTGGGTATATGTAAGGGTTTACAACCACTTTAAGTTAAGTGATATAAAATGGCTAAGTTAGATGAAGTGATTGTAACAGATATTGCTTTCTTGCATTTGCAGAAAATGGAAGCTGACTTGGTAAGTTTAAAAACAAGTCGTGAGCAGACAGTTCAAGATCTTCAGCAACAAAAGCAGCAGTGCTCCCAGCTGGAGTTGAAAGTGTCTGAACTCAGCAAACAGCTAGAGGAAGAGAAGGGATTGTAAGTCACAGTTTTTATGTTTGCTCATTGTTTGACACAGGACAATAAATGCACCTATAAAGTGCAAGTTCAAAAAAAAAAAAAGCGATGTCCCTCATTACCTTCTAGGCCACCATAGAGGCCTTGTATGTACATTGACCCAATCCCACAGCACAATTTTCCACCACTTAAAGTGATTGCAAAGTCCCTTTTTTATTTATTTTTTTTAATAACAAACATGTTATACTTACCTCCTCTGTGCAGTTGGTTTTGCACAGAGCAGCCCATATCCTCCTCTTCTCGGGTCCCTCTTTGCTGTTCCTGGCCCCTCCCTCCTTTGAATGCCCCTCAGCCAGCAGCTTGCTACAGGGGGCACCCAAGCCGAGTCAGAGCTCCGTTTTTCCATTCAGACACGGAGCCTTGACCTGGCCCCGCCCCCTCTCTACCCTGATTGGCTGACTGACTTTGATTGACAATGGCCTATGGTGCCACTGCTCTGTCTCAGCCAGTCAGGAGGAGTGTACTGGATGGCTGAGGGGATCATGGACATCGCTGGAGAGAGAAGGAGCTCAGGTAGGTAATTAGGTGGTGCTGGGGGGCTGCTACACACAGAAGGTTTTTTATCTTAATGCATAGAATGCATTAAGATAAAAAACCTTTTGCCTTTACAACTCATTTAAGTCAATGTTTCTTTGTTATTTAGACTTTCTTTTATCCGAAAACGGAATTTATCCCTTTAACCACTTAAGGACCGCCTAACGCCGATTTACGTCGGCAAGGCGGCACGGGCAGGCAAAATCACGTACATGTACGTGATTTGCCTCTCGCGGGTGGGGGGTCCGATCGGACCCCCCCCCGGTGCCCGAAGCGGTCCCGTTCTGTTCCCCGGCGATCCGAGATGAGGGGGAGGCCATCCGTTCGTGGCCCCCCCCCTCGCGATCGCCGCCGGCCAATGGGAACACTCCTTTGCTGCTGTATGCTAAACAGCAGCAAAGGAAATGATGTCATCTCCCCTCGGCTCGGTATTCCGTTCCAGCGCCGAGGGGAGAAGACATCAATGTAAGTGCACAACACACTACACACACAGTAGAACATGCCAGGCATACAAAACACCCCGATCCCCCCCCCGATCCCCCCCCAATCACCCCCCCCCCCCCTGTCACAAACTGACACCAGCAGGTTTTTTTTTTTTTTTTTCTGATTACTGCATAGTGTCAGTTTGTGACAGTTACAGTGTTGGGACAGTGAGTATTACCCCCCTTTAGGTCTAGGATACCCCCCTAACCCCCCCTAATAAAGTTTTAACCCCTTGATCACCCCCCATCGCCAGTGTCGCTAAGCGATCATTTTTCTGATCGCTGTATTAGTGTCACTGGTGACGCTAGTTAGTGAGGTAAATATTTAGGTTCGCCGTCAGCGTTTTATAGTGACAGGGACCCCCATATACTACCTAATAAATGTTTTAACCCCTTGATTGCCCCCTAGTTAACCCTTTCACCACTGATCACCGTATAACCGTTACGGGTGACGCTGGTTAGTTTGTTTATTTTTTATAGTGTCAGGGCACCCGCCGTTTATTACCGAATAAAGGTTTAGCCCCCTGATCGCCCGGCGGTGATATGCGTCGCCCCAGGCAGCGTCAGATTAGCGCCAGTACCGCTAACACCCACGCACGCAGCATGCGCCTCCCTTAGTGGTATAGTATCTGATCGGATCAATATCTGATCCGATCAGATCTATACTGGCGTCCCCAGCAGTTTAGGGTTCCCAAAAACACAGTGTTAGCGGGATCAGCCCAGATACCCGCTAGCACCTGCGTTTTGCCCCTCCGCCCAGCCCACCCAAGTGCAGTATCGATCGATCACTGTCACTTACAAAACACTAAACGCATAACTGCAGCGTTCGCAGAGTCAGGCCTGATCCCTACGATCGCTAACAGTTTTTTTGGTAGCATTTTGGTGAACTGGCAAGCAAGCACCAGGCAGCGTCAGGTTAGCGCCAGTAGCGCTAACACCCACGCACGCACCGTACACCTCCCTTAGTGGTATAGTATCTGATCAGATCAATATCTGATCCGATCAGATCTATACTAGCGTCCCCAGCAGTTTAGGGTTCCCAAAAACGCAGTGTTAGCGGGATCAGCCCAGATACCTGCTAGCACCTGCGTTGTGCCCCTCCGCCCGGCCCAGCCCAGCCCACCCAAGTGCAGTATCGATCGATCACTGTCACTTACAAGGCACTAAACGCATAACTGCAGCGTTCGCAGAGTCAGGCCTGATCCCTGCGATCGCTAACAGTTTTTTTGGTAGAATTTTGGTGAACTAGCAAGCACCGGCCCCAGGCAGCGTCAGGTTAGCGCCAGTACCACTAACACCCACGCACGCAGCATACGCCTCCTTTAGTGGTATAGTATCTGAACGGATCAATATCTGATCCGATCAGATCTATACTAGCGTCCCCAGCAGTTTAGGGTTCCCAAAAACGCAGTGTTAGCGGGATCAGCCCAGATACCTGCTAGCACCTGCGTTTTGCCCCTCCGCCCGGCCCAGTCCAGCCCACCCAAGTGCAGTATCGATCGATCACTGACACTTACAAAACACTAAACGCATAACTGCAGCGTTCGCAGAGTCAGACCTGATCCCTGCGATCGCTAACAGTTTTTTTGGAAGCTTTTTATTGAACTGGCAAGCACCAGCGGCGTAGTACACCCCGGTCGTAGTCAAACCAGCGCTGCAGTAACACTTGGTGACGTGGCGAGTCCCATAAGTGCAGTTCAAGCTGGTGAGGTGGCAAGCACAAGTAGTGTCCCGCTGCCACCAAGAAGACAAACACAGGCCCGTCGTGCCCATAATGCCCTTCCTGCTGCATTCGCCAATCCTAATTGGGAACCCACCACTTCTGCAGCGCCCGTACTTCCCTCATTCACATCCCCAACCAAATGCAGTCGGCTGCATGAGAGGCATTTTCTTTATGTCCTCCCGAGTACCCCTACCCAACGAACCCCCCCAAAAAGATGTTGTGTCTGCAGCAAGCGCGAATATAGGCGTGACACCCGCTATTATTGTCCCTCCTGTCCTGACAATCCTGGTCTTTGCATTGGTGAATGTTTTGAACGCTACCATTCACTAGTTGAGTATTAGCGTAGGGTACAGCATTGCACAGACTAGGCACACTTTCACAGGGTCTCCCAAGATGCCATCGCATTTTGAGAGACCCGAACCTGGAACCGGTTACCGTTATAAAAGTTAGTTACAAAAAAGTGTAAAAAAAAAAATATATATATATAAAATAAAAAAAAATAGTTGTCGTTTTATTGTTCTCTCTCTCTATTCTCTCTCTCTATTGTTCTGCTCTTTTTTTACTGTATTCTATTCTGCAGTGTTTTATTGTTATTGTTATTATGTTTTATCATGTTTGTTTTTCAGGTATGTAATTATTTATACTTTACTGTTTACTGTGCTTTATTGTTAACCATTTTTTTGTCTTCAGGTACGCCATTCACGACTTTGAGTGGTTATACCAGAATGATGCCTGCAGGTTTAGGTATCATCTTGGTATCATTCTTTTCAGCCAGCGGTCGGCTTTCATGTAAAAGCAATCCTAGCGGCTAATTAGCCTCTAGACTGCCTTTACAAGCCGTGGGAGGGAATGCCCCCCCCCCCCCACCACCGTCTTCCGTGTTTTTCTCTGGCTCTCCTGTCTCAACAGGGAACCTGAGAATGCAGCCGGTGATTCAGCCAGCTGACCATAGAGCTGATCAGAGACAAGAGTGGCTCCAAACATCTCTATGGCCTAAGAAACCGGAAGCTACGAGCATTTTATGACTTAGATTTCGCCGGATGTAAATAGCGCCATTGGGAAATTGGGGAAGCATTTTATCACACCGATCTTGGTGTGGTCAGATGCTTTGAAGGCAGAGGAGAGATCTAGGGTCTAATAGACCCCAATTTTTTCAAAAAAGAGTACCTGTCACTACCTATTGCTATCATAGGGGATATTTACATTCCCCGAGATAACAATAAAAATGATTTAAAAAAAAAAAAAAATGAAAGGAACAGTTTAAAAATAAGATAAAAAAGCAAAAAAATAATAAAGAAAAAAAAAAAAAAAAAAAAAAAAAGCACCCCTGTCGCCCCCTGCTCTTGCGCTAAGGCGAACGCAAGCGGCGGTCTGTCGTCAAACGTAAACAGCAATTGCACCATGCATGTGAGGTATCGCCGCGAAGGTCAGATCGAGGGCAGTAATTTTTGCAGTAGACCTCCTCTGCAAATCTAAAGTGGTAACCTGTAAAGGCTTTTAAAGGCTTTTAAAAATGTATTTATTTTGTTGCCACTGCACGTTTGTGCGCAATTGTAAAGCATGTCATGTTTGGTATCCATGTACTCGGTCTAAGATCATCTTTTTTATTTCATCAAACATTTGGGCAATATAGTGTGTTTTAGTGCATTAAAATTTAAAAAAGTGTGTTTTTTCCCCAAAAAATGCGTTTGAAAAATCGCTGCGCAAATACTGTGTGAAAAAAAAAAATGAAACACCCACCATTTTAATCTGTAGGGCATTTGCTTTAAAAAAATATATAATGTTTGGGGGTTCAAAGTAATTTTCTTGCAAAAAAAAAAAACTTTTTCATGTAAAAAATAAGTGTCAGAAAGGGCTTTGTCTTCAAGTGGTTAGAAGAGTGGGTGATGTGTGACATAAGCTTCTAAATGTTGTGCATAAAATGCCAGGACAGTTCAAAACCCCCCCCAAATGACCCCATTTTGGAAAGTAGACACCCCAAGCTATTTGCTGAGAGGCATGTCGAGTCCATGGAATATTTTATATTGCGACACAAGTTGCGGGAAAGAGACAAATTTTTTTTTTTTTTTTTTTTTTTTGCACAAAGTTGTCACTAAATGATATATTGCTCAAACATGCCATGGGAATATGTGAAATTACACCCCAAAATACATTCTGCTGCTTCTCCTGAGTACGGGGATACCACATGTGTGAGACTTTTTGGGAGCCTAGCCGCGTACGGGACCCCGAAAACCAAGCACCGCCTTCAGGCTTTCTAAGGGCGTGAATTTTTGATTTCACTCTTCACTGCCTATCACAGTTTCGGAGGCCATGGAATGCCCAGGTGGCACAAAACCCCCCCAAATGACCCCATTTTGGAAAGTAGACACCCCAAGCTATTTGCTGAGAGGTATAGTGAGTATTTTGCAGACCTCACTTTTTGTCACAAAGTTTTGAAATTTGAAAAAAGAAAAAAAAAAAAAGTTTTTTCTTGTCTTTCTTCATTTTCAAAAACAAATGAGAGCTGCAAAATACTCACCATGCCTCTCAGCAAATAGCTTGGGGTGTCTACTTTCCAAAATGGGGTCATTTGGGGGGGTTTTGTGCCACCTGGGCATTCCATGGCCTCCGAAACGGTGTTAGGCAGTGAAGAGTAAAATCAAAAATTCACGCCCTTAAAAACGCTGAAGGCGGTGATTGGTTTTCGGGGTCCCGTACGCGGCTAGGCTCCCAAAAAGTCTCACACATGTGGTATCCCCGTACTCAGGAGAAGCAGCTAAATGTATTTTGGGGTGCAATTCCACATAGGCCCATGGCCTGTGTGAGCAATATATCATTTAGTGACAACTTTGTGCAAAAAAAAAAAAAAAAAAAAAAAAAGTGTCACTTTCCCGCAACTTGTGTCAAAATATAAAATATTCCATGGACTCAATATGCCTCTCAGCAAATAGCTTGGGGTGTCTACTTTCCAAAATGGGGTCATTTGGGGGGGGGTTGTGCCACCTGGGCATTCCATGGCCTCCGAAACTGTGATAGGCAGTGAAGAGTGAAATCAAAAAGTTACACCCTTAGAAATCCTGAAGGCGGTGATTGGTTTTCGGGGTCCCATACGCGGCTAGGCTCCCAAAAAGTCCCACACATGTGGTATCCCCGTACTCAGGAGAAGTAGCTGAATATATTTTGGGGTGCAATTCCACATATGCCCATGGCCTGTGTGAGCAATATATCATTTAGTGACAACTTTTTGTAAATATTTTTTTTTTTTTTTTTTTTTGTCATTATTCAATCACTTGGGACAAAAAAAATAAATATTCAATGGGTTCAACATGCCTATCAGCAATTTCCTTGGGGTGTCTACTTTCCAAAATGGGGTCATTTGGGGGGGTTTTGTACTGCCCTGCCATTTTAGCACCTCAAGAAATGACATAGGCAGTCATAAACTAAAAGCTGTGTAAATTCCAGAAAATGTACCCTAGTTTGTAGACGCTATAACTTTTGCGCAAACCAATAAATATACGCTTATTGACATTTTTTTTACCAAAGACATGTGGCCGAATACATTTTGGCCTAAATGTATGACTAAAATTGAGTTTATTGGATTTTTTTTATAACAAAAAGTAGAAAATATCATTTTTTTTCAAAATTTTCGGTCTTTTTCCGTTTATAGCGCAAAAAATAAAAACTGCAGAGGTGATCAAATACCATCAAAAGAAAGCTCTATTTGTGGGAAGAAAAGGACGCAAATTTCGTTTGGGTACAGCATTGCATGACCGCGCAATTAGCAGTTAAAGCGACGCAGTGCCAAATTGGAAAAAGACCTCTGGTCCTTAGGCAGCATAATGGTCCGGGGCTCAAGTGGTTAAAGAAACCGCTGACATCTACATTTATTTAGCCTTTTCCTTCCACTGTTTCTGGAATCTCTTGTTTGCCAGGTCTTTAAAAGTGCCTGCTGGATCCTTAACTTCTTCAGATCTGCGCTATAGCCGAATGACAGCTACAGCGCGGACCTACTTTGTCGGGAGGGCGTTGGTAGACGTCCTCCCGTGCTCGAGCGGCCTGCGCGCCCCCTGCAGGGCACACTCTGTGATCAACAAGTCTTTGAGACTCGGCTGACCACAGATCAGAGTAAGGGGTCGATCTCGACCCCTTACCACGTGATCAGCTGGCAGCCAATGACAGCTGATCATGTGATGTAAACAGAGTCGGTAATCGGCTATTTTTTCTCCTCGCGTTGATAGTGTGAGGCGAAAAAAAAAAAGCTGATCACCGGCGGCTCTGAGGGACATCGGTCTCGATCAAGGAGAGCTCCCGCCAGCTCATCTGTGCCCACCTGTGCCACCTACCAGTGCACAACAGTGCCACCCATCAGTACCCACAGTGCCATCTATCAGTGTCACCAATCAGTGCCTCATCAACAGTGCTGCCCATCAGTGTCACCTACCAGTGCCCATAAGTGCCACCCATCAGGGCCCATCAGTGCCATCTTATCAGTGGCAATCAGTGCTGCCTTTTCTGTGCCCATCAGTACCGCCTTATTTGTGCCTATCAGTGCCCACCAGTGCAGCCTATCAGTGCCCACCAGTGCCCCCTCATCAGCGCATATCAATGAAGGAGAAAAATTACCTGTTTGCAAAATTTTATAACCAATTATGAAACATGGGGGGGAGAGGGGGACATTCTTCGGGGGTGCCTCTAGAATGGTTTTAAAAGGTAGATAAATACCAGACCAATTGCTTAGGGCAGCTCGGATTCAGATTAGAACATCACCTCAAGGTAACTATTGGTGCAGGTAAAGTATCTCCAGGGCCTCCACTTCTCTCTAAATTATTCCTCAGTATGTGAATGATAGCCGTTAAGTCTTCTAGATGGAAAATATAGTTGATTTTGGAATACCACGGTGATCTAGTCAGAGGATGCGTTTGCTTCCACATGGATGAAATGCAAGCCTTGGCTGCATTCACCAAGTGGATAGTGAGAGATCTAGCCTTGTATGTCTGGATGGGTATGTCTGTCAGGTGGAGCAGACATGCTTCCAGATTCCCACTTAAGTCGACGGAAGTCAATTGTGTAATTCTAGCTTTCACGTCCTCCCAGAAGGGATGTATTTTGGGACAGTACCGGAGAATGTGAGCTGTCATACCAACTTCTTTGGTGCAGTGCCAACAGGTGTCAGGAATGTTGCAATCTATTTTATGTAACACATATGGTGCACAATACCATCTGGCTAGTATCTTGTATCCAGTTTCCTGACACTTATTCAATGGAAGATTTGTGAGCCAGTTGGAGAATCTTGTTTGCCTGTTGGGTTGTAAAGGTCAGATTCCCAGTGGTGTAAAAATGCCGGAGAGAGGTCGGGTGACGCGCTCACTAAGCTGTATTATCAAAAGATTTTGACAATATGGAAATATCTCTTTGTGCAAAGGATAAAATATGATGCCAGTGATGTTCAGGCTCTCAAACTGCACTGCATTAAAAATTGGCATGGTTCTGTGATGGACATCACTGCATGGGCTATGGAATAATTAAAAAAATTCCTGTATGTGAACACAGTTCACCATGCCATCCAAAAATGACAGGTAAAGCTCTATCATGCAAAGAAGTCACCATATCTGAACATGATCCAGAAATTCCCCCGTCCTCTCTGGGCCAAAGCTCATTTAAAATGGTCTGTTGCAAAGTGGAAAACTGTTCTGTGGGCAGTCGAATTTAAATTTGACATTCTGTTTGGCAACCATGGGCGCTTGGTCCTTTCTATTGTCAATAAAATATGGGTTTATGAGATTTGCAAATAATTGCATTCTGTTTTTATGTAGATTTTGCACAATGTCCCACTGTTTTTGGAATTGGGGTTGTAGATTAAAGCAGAGTTTTTTTTATGTAATCGTTCTTTTTCTCTATATTAAAACATTAAATCCATGTGATTTAACATATCGCCGCTCAATTCACGTTTTTTTAAAATGACTTACTGTTTATTTTTGCTTTGCAGAGCGCTTCCATCTCTACTGTGGGCACATGAGAAGCCCACTAGCAGTCTCTTCCGGGATATGGTGATGCTGTATGCCCAGCATGCACCTCTTAATCTCTCGATGCTTCGATCCAGTGACCTGTCAGAAAGCCACTACCCATCAGACTATGCAACCGAATTGACGTGGCGTCGCGGCCATCTTGGTACACCCGCCCTCTTCCGCAGTAAGCCTAGAGTTAGAAGTCGGCAAGCGGACATCTTTATACACCCACCGGAGTCTTAATTTTCACAGTTATTTTTAACAGTGAACTCAGCTTATATAGTGAAATATATTATATATATATATATATATATATATATATATATATATATATATATATATATATATATATATATATATATATATATATATATATATAAGCTGTGTTTACTGTTAAAAAATATCTGTGAAAAGCAAGACTCCGGTGGGTGTATAAAGATGTCCGCTTGCCTACTTCTAACTCTAGGCTTACTGCGGAAGAGTGCGGGTGTACCAAGATGGCCGCAACGCAACATCACTTCGGTTGCATATTCTGATGGGTAGTGGCTTAACACCGGCGATGCCTGTTGCCTCCTGGGATTGATGACACACATATCCCAGGAGACATTGCAAAGCCGGAAATGACGCGTGCGCCCGAGGAGGAGGAAGTAGGAATACTATGAAGAAATAAGTGGTTTTTTTTAAAAAATGATATGCCAAATTGCAATGAATGCACTCTTTACTGCTGGATGGTGAAAAGTTAAAAATGTGGGTGGAACTCCGCTTTAATTAGTCTACAGCTGTACTAGCCTGTACTAGTGTAAACTGATAGTAATACAAAGTTTTTAGTTGACATTATGGGATGCTTGTAGTCTTAATCTACCATCAAATCTAGGAACACAATTTTCTCTGTGAACTTTTTTCCCCCAATGTTTAACCAGCACTTTGCTTGTTTACAGGGTCTCTAGTACCAAATTGGAGTTACAGAAAAAGTCTGAATCCCTGCAGCACTCCAAAGAGATAATATCAAGACAAGACAAAGAAGTGACCAGCCTTAAAGAGACCGTAGAAAGGACAAAGCAAGAACTGGAAAAAATTACAGCGCAAGGACAAGAGACTGCTGGAAATCTGGAGAAACTAAAGCAGGAAAGAGACACTTTGCATATGGAGCTCAAAGATACCAGAGACAAATTAGTCCAGAGTACGGAATCTCTGGAAAAATCTAAAGAATTGCTAGAAAAGGAAAGACAGACTGGCAAAGAATTGGTTCAGGTCATGGTAGGTATTCAGTATATAACATAAGCTTAATGTAGATGCTGCTTTCAATAACCGTTGTATTCAATATCTTGTAATGTTACAAGAGGTTATACAAAAGATGGTTCAGCACACATCATTTTTTTTTTTACCAGGAAAAGTCGCGTGACGAATTGAAGGTTAAACTAAAATCACAGGCAGATGCTACAGTAAAAGAAATCCAGGAGCTTAAGACTCATCTGGCTGCTAAAGTGGAGGTAATGCTTTAGATTTTCTGCCTCCGGTCCTTCATGTTTATGGCAGCTTTCAAATATGATTCAGATACAAGATGAATTAGTGTCAATCCAATCACATTGTTGGATCTCAAAGTAATGCTCATCCTGACTTATCCTGTAGAACTGTGAGACTGCCAGTGTCTGCACAGATGGCTTATACATGCACAGTGTATTAAGATGGCTTGGTCACAAAAGAATGCAGCTATTTTGATTTAAAAGAAAATACTTTGTCTTTGTTTAGACAGGGGAGCATTTAGCTATTTGGATTTTGACCTGTAAGGCCTCTTGTACACTGCTGCTGGTAAACGGACATTTAGGAGCAGTTGGGTGTTTTTTTCAACTGCTCCTGAACTTTCCTCTATATTATCTTATCAGCACATGTACACAGGGTTGTTTACAGTCGTTTCTAGGCAGTTGAGTTTAGAGGCTTTTTTTGAAACGCAAAGAAATGGGTTCAGAAGTTGAGTTTACAGGCATTTCAAGCGCCAAACGTTTCTAAATGCTTCTAAACGTGGCTAAGCACGGTAACTCACATTTAGCCGCGTTACATTTACAGGCGTTTTTCATTTCTTTATCGTACATCACGGGACACAGAGCACCATAGTAATTACTATGTGGGTTATACCACCTTCAGGTGATGGACACTGGCACACCCTAAACAGGAAGTTACCGCCTTATATAACCCCTTCCATACTGGGAACACCTCAGTTTTTTCGCCAGTATCTAAGGTGTTGGTCACGAGTGAAGATGTGCTCTGAGGAGCTCTAGAAGGGATCCATGCTGTATTTAAATAGCCTCCACAGACCGGATCCTTCCAAAGTGCCACTGAGGCCAGGTGGATGGTACCCAGGCCTCGTATACGAAGCACAAGCTTTTGTCTGTAATGCCTCCCTTTGCAGGGACCCAGGGCTTTTTGGTCATGCTCACATTACCTAAAGTTTTTTATGAGGGGTGCTATACAGGTCCAAGGGAGTGGAACCAAGATAAAAAGGGACCTGGTCCTTGAAGGTTTGCTAAATGCAGCCGCCGTGATGGGTGAAGTTTGGATCTGTGTGACTTTAGCAGTATCCTGCGGTGAGGATAAGGTAAGGGAAGAAGCATAGGAACTGAAAAAGTACACTCACCTCTCAGTCCCTGTATACGTGGGTGAAGATTCCTTTTCCTCCGCCCTGCAGGGCCTAGAGGAAAGATTAGCGGCTTTAATCGCATCCTCCATCCAAATGGATAGGAAGCGTGTTTGATCCCCCTCCCCCACCTTAGACCCTTTGCAAGGGGATCGGTGGGTAGAGGATGAAGTGTTACTCTCAGGCGATCAGGAGAGAAGACAAACCGGAGGAAACAACGGTAGATGAACCCTTTTCAGCCTCGCAATCTGAGAAATTGCTGGTACAATCTCTTACAGAGATGGTTTGTTCCACTTTCATGCTACCCCTAATGGAGTCAGCTGAAAGTTCGGTTTGTTCCTTGGGTTCCTTAAAACCTTCACAGCCTTTGCATGTGTTTTCTGTCCATTCATTACTAGAACAGCTTATTTATGCTGAATGGGATCACACGGATAAGCATTTTCTCCCTCCAAAGAGATTCTCAGTTCTCTATCCCATGGAGGAGAAATTCACCAAAAAATGGAATATACCAGCAGTTAAGGCTGCGATTTCCAGTGTGAATAAAAGTCTAACTTGTCCAGTAGACAATGCACAATGCTTAAGGATCCAACAGATAAGGTTTGAAATGCCTGTTAAAATCCTCTTTGTCTTGCGGTTACTCAGTCGCTGCAATAGGCATCTGTCAATCCCTAAAAGACCAGTTTAGGCAGGCCCTTAAAGAGGTTCCTGTAGAGCAAGCCCGGGATTTGGCCAAACTACCAAGAGCATTATGTTTTTCATAGACGCCATTAAAGATTCTATTCTTCAGGCGCCTTTCGCTTGTGCTAGTACACATGCGTAGAATCCTGTGGTTAAAAAAGTGGTCAGCTGGAGCACCATGCAAAAAACTCCTGACTGGTTTCCTTTCATGAGGATCGGCTATTTGGTGATGACAAATACATCCAAACGATTTTCAGTGGGAAAGTACTCTTTTGCCAGAATACACGCCCTTCATTTAAGTGGACTCTTTCTCCTGTGCCAGGGGCATCCGCCTCTAGGCAGTGGCCACGGCCTCCGCCGTCAGACTCTAGAGGAAAACTTCAGGGTCAGGCCCAGGCACAAAAGAAGTCCTGGGGGCGGAAACTTGCAAAACATTCTAAAAATTCTAAAGCCTCATTATGAAAGGACGCCCCTCCCTCGCCAGAGTGGGGGGAAGACTTCTGCAATACTCAGAAGTCTGGCAAGAGGAAATTCAGGACAAAGGTACAAACTAGAATTTCGTGAGTTTTCACCATCTCTTTTTTCTGAGGTCAAACGTTCCCAAAGATCCAGGGAAAAGGCAATCTCTGTTTCAGGCACTAGACCGATTACTGGCTCAGGAGGTGATCATACAAATCCCCACAGAGGAGCAAGGTTTGGGGTTTTATTCAAACCTCTTTACGGTACCAAAACCGAATGGAGATATCAGACCCATTCTAGATCTAAAGAATCTAAATAATTTCCTGAAGATCCGCTCCTTTTGCATGGCGTTGATCAGGTCAGTGGTTTTTATCCTACAAGGAGGAGAACCTCTGGCGTCTATCGACATCAGGGATGCATATCTGCATGTCCCTATATTTCCCTCTCACCAAGGGTTTCTGCGGTTCAAGGTAGAACAGCAGCATTTTCAGTCTGTAGTCTTGCCCTTCGGGCTAACTACAGCACCCCGGGTGTTTACAAGAGTTCTGGCCCCACCTCTAGCCAGGTTAAGGGCACAGGGCATTAACAGTCTTGGCGTACCTAGACGATCTATTGCTAATTGACCAGTTGGTGGCTCATTTGGAGCAAAGCGTGCGCATTACAATCAAATACCTGAAAAATCTGGGTTGAATTCTCAAACTAGAGAAGTCTTCCTTAAAACCGCTGAAAAGGCTGGAGTACTTGGGTCTGATCATAGACACAGCCCAGAAAAAGGTGTTCTTGCCTCAGGCAAAGATCAACGCCACAAGAGAGCTGGTGCAGATGGTCAGGTTAAAAAGAGAGCCCTCCATTCGCCTTTGCATGAGGTTGTTAGGAAAGATGGTGGCTTCATTCAAAGCAGTTCTCTATGCCCAGTTCCATTCGAGACTGTTACAAAACAGTATCCTGTCTGCTTAGAACAAAATGGTTCAAGCTCTAGATTTGCCAATGCGGCTGTCCCTAAAGGTGTTCCAGAGCCTCAGTTAAGGCTCGGTATCCGGGAATCTGCAGAAGGGAAAAACCTTCATACCAGTTACCTGGAAAGTGGTAACGACAGATGCCAACCTTTCAGGTCGGGGAGCAGTACTGGAAAAGACAACTGTCCAGGGACAGTGGTCCAGAACCGAATAAGCCTTGCCCATCAACATCCTAGAGATTCGGGCAGCGCGTCTGGCTCTGAAGCCTGGAACATTCAGGTTACGGGATTGTCCTATCAGGATGCAATCTGACAATGCCACAGCTGTGGCCTATATCAATCGTCAAGGAGGCACTAAGGGTCCAGCAGCTTAGAGAGTGGTGGACCATATTCTAGCTTGGGTGGAAAAGGATGTTCCTTGCCTATCGGTAGTCTTCATTCCGGGAATAGAGAATACGTGAGTTGCCAGCAGTTGTTCCCGGGGAGTGGTCCCTTCACCCCAAAATCTTTCTGGCTATATGCCAAAGATGGGGGATCCCGGTCGTAGATCTTTTGGCGTCCAGGTTCAACATGTAGTTGGTCAACTTTATGTCAAGGACAAGTGATCCACTCGCATGTGAGACAGATGCGTGGTGACCCCATGGGGTCAGTTTTCACTGAGTTAGGCTTTTTTCCCTATTCAGTTGCTAACACGGCTTCTTTGCAGGATCAAGCTGGAAAGAAAGCCGGTAATTCTTATAGCCCCAGCATGGCCTAGAAGGTCCTGGTATGCAGAAATCGTAAAGATGGCGGTGGAGGATCCATGGTCCCTTCTACTACGGCCAAACCTACTCTCACAGGGGCCGATATTCCATCCTACCTTACAAACTCTATGTTTGACAGTTTGGCTATTGAAGCCCACATTCTGAAGAGTCGTAGTCTCTCCGGGTCAGTGATTTCTACCATCATTAATGAAGCCAGCTTCCAGAGTCATGTATTATAGACTCTGGAGGGCTTATGTTTCCTAGTGTGAATCCAAGGGTTGACACCCTCGGAAATATAACATGGGTAGAATTCTTGTTTTTTCCTACAACTACAAATGAAGCTAGCCTTGAGTACTATTAAGGGGCAAGTCTCTGACTTATCGGTATTTTTTTTAAAGACTTGCTTCACATTTTTTGGTCCAGGGTTTTTATACAAACGGTAATGTGGCTTATTCCGCCCTTTAGACTTCCCTTGAACCATTGGGACTTGAACTTAGTTTTTTGTCGGTATTGCAAAAACAGCCCTTTGAACCATTATAGCATACTCCCTTGGTCCTTCTGACGAGGGAAATAGTGTTTTAGGTTGCTATACCCTCTGCAAAAGTTTATCGGAGTTGGCTGCTCTTTCCTGTAAAGAAGCCATGTTTAATTATTAAAGCGGAGTTCCACACAAAAATGGAACTTCCGCTTTTCGGAACCCTCCCCCCCTCCGGTGTCACATTTGGCACCTTTCAGGGGGGAGGGGGGTGCAGATACCTGTCTAAGACAGGTATTTGCACCCACTTCCGGCATAGACTCCCATGGGAGTCTACGCCTCTTCCCGTCCCCACCGCGCTGTCTCCTGGGAACACACAGCTCCCAGGAGAGAGCGGGGACCATTTGGGACGCGCAGCGCGACTCGCGCATGCGCAGTAGGGAACCGGGAAGTGAAGCCGCAATGCTTCACTTCCTGATTCCCTCACCTAGGATGGCGGCGGCAGCTGCCGAGAACCTGAGCGGGTTCTCGGTGCCCCCTGCCGACATCGCTGGACCCTGGGACAGGTAAGTGGCCATGTATTAAAAGTCAGCAGCTGCAGTATTTGTAGCTGCTGGCTTTTAATATTTTTTTTTTTTTTTGGCGGTGTGGGTGAACCCCCGCTTTAAGGTGTTTTTAGGTTTTCACCTAAACCAAGATATTGTCCTACCATCGTTTTTTTCTAAAGGGTAGAGAACTCACTACATTGCCTTGATGTAGTGAGAGCGGTCAAGGTCTATTTAAAGGTCTGAAAGACTGACGTTTTATTATGCTGCCAGAGGGTCTCAGGAAGGGACAGGCAGCATTGAAATCCACTATTTCTAAGTGGATTCGGCAAGTTATAATTCAGGCCTAATGGTTAGAAGGTAAGATCTCACCTTTCCATGTCAAAGTGCACTCTACTAGAGCGGTTAGCGCTTCTGGGGCAGTGCATCACAAGCCTCCATGGCTCAGATCTGTAAGGCCGCAACTTGGTCTGCAGTCCATACATTAACCACATTTTATCAAGTGGATGTAAAAAAGGGCATGAGGATATCGCCTTTGGGCGCAGTGTGCTGCAGGCAGCAGTATAGGTCCTCAAGTCCGTTGGTGCCCTTACGGGTTGTGTCTCCCTCCCCTCAAATAGCATTGCTATGGGACATCCCACATAGTAATTACTATGGTGCTCTAGGTCCCGTGATGATGTACGATAAAGAAAATAGGATTTTTTTAACACCTTACCTGTAAAATCCTTTTCTTGGAGTACATCATGGGACACAGAGGTCCCGCCCCTCTTTTTCTGGGGTATATCTATATGTACATATGTACATGTATGTATGCTTTGCTACAAAACTGAGGTGTTCCCAGTATGGGAGGGGTTATATAGGGAGGCAACTTCCTGTTTAGGGTATGCCAGTGTCCATCACCTGAAGGTGGTCTATAACCCACATAGTAATTATTATGGTGCTCTCTGTCCCGTGATGTACTCCAAGAAAACGATTTTAGATAAGCTGTTATAAACATCCTATTTTTTATTTTTATTTTTTAAACACTTCTAAGCGCAAACGCGGCAAAACTACGCTAAACGCGGCATGTAAACATGGCAAAACGGACGTTTTAAACGTGGGTTACTATCTGTCAAGTTAAATCGTTCAGGATAGGTTGTAAAAACGTCCCATGTACATGAAGCCCAAGTATGTCTGATAAGCTTATGTATTTATGCACATCTATGCAGCGTTTTGATTGTCAGACACTGAACCTCCTGTATTAAAGAAAAAAAAAAAAAGGAAAACAAATATCTAACATTGAATGTATGTACCAATAAAATTAAGTGCTGACATTGTTTTCCTGAATAAATATGACCAATGGAATTGAATTGCTATAAGCACTATTGGGTCGAGTGCGTGTAAATTGGAGCAACCTTGCTACCTAGGTTTCATTTTTTAGTTGAAATAAACGTTTCTAGTGGTAATGATAGCAATGACACCATTCTTTCTTTGGCATTCTTTGCTTCATGAGTAGGCCTTAGACATTTCACTTTCAACAGCTTTACACATAAAAAGGCTGTATGTAATTAATACAACACATCATGGGCCGCAGAACCCTTTTTTATTTCTTATACACCGATATCTTAATCGTACAGTACAGGAGTATTCGTGAAGTCTAGGCATAAACTGGTACCAGGTGATTGGACATTAGAAAGCCTTTAGAAGACATGCCACCTGATCGTCCCCTCCCCCATAACCCTATCCCACTCTGTGAGTCCTCAGTTTTTTGCTTGTGTCCTAAGGTGATGGACCTTTCTCCCTTACAGAGAAGTCACTCTTAGCTTAGCTAGTTTATCATTTTATTATTTTATCTTCAGAGACTTCATCAACTGTTCACTGTCTGCTAATTCAACAAAAGAAGCAGTGCATCCAGATTGGTGCAAACTCGATAAAAACTTGAACTGTAACCGGACCCCACTACATGGGGTCAGCCTTATAAGGTTGCTTCGGGCACTGGTTCCTGCATGGGCGTTGACTTGGGCACTTTGTGCAACGTGTTTAGCTACAGCGTCCTATACGGGTACAGGAGGGTGATCTATATCTATGGAACCCAGACCCAGAAGTCCTTATGACTGGCAAAGCCTGGACCCTATATAGGTACCAGTAATGTGCGCGGGTAAGACAGCGTCGCCCTGCATTTCTGACTTTTACTGTAAAGAAACAGGACTGGATTTGGAGTATTCACTTTTGTAGTGTAACATTTTCAAACTTGGCTCTAAATTTTACCACTCAGAGCTTAGTCTTAGATAGATGGCCAGGTGTTACGTCACACCAAAGTTTGCACACTTTACCACCACCTCCTCATAGTGCCCTTTATAAGATACTCTACGCCAGATTGCTGTATACTCCTTTTTGGACATGCTTACCCTGTTTCTTTACTCTACTCGGTGAGTACCCCACAGGGGATTATCCTCACATGCATTAGTGGCTGAAACCAGGCGAAATGGAGCCACAGCAAAAGCTCTTAGCTGTATCTCAGGTAGGCAACAAGCAGATTGTATGACAACTAAAGGCTGTAATACAGCCATCACTGTCCACCCTCTCCAGCTCCACTGTCTCTATTTAAGTCAGAAGTCAGATCCTAATGATTAAAGCCCTGGTGTGCTGAAACATGTTAGTTGGCTCCATTTTGGAACGCATGTACTCTTTTGGATTGAATAAAGATTGATTTTATTAATATTCACCTTGTTGCCAACTTCATCTTACCTTGGAGGACTTTTGTGTGTGGATTGGAGACTGCTTGTCATGCACGGTGAGTGAAGAGTGCTCTAGCCCATTTTATACCTGCAATTGGGTTGTAGTGCCAGCACTTTAGCAGATCCCGACATGTCAGCCCTAGAAGTGTCAGACATAGAAGGCAATAAAAAGGATCTAGAGGCGGTGTTAGAGGAGGCTATGGAAGATTTCTCACCTGCAAGCTCCTTTCACCAGATGTTACGGCTTCATGCAGTATGCCTACCAATGTGGATATGTGCACTTCTGCTGGGAACAAAAGCCTCTGCATTGTTGCGCTTAAATCTCTCCAGTCTCACCATGCCCCTTTGGGTACAAAGAGACCTGCTAAATCTAAAAAGACATTTCCTGTTCATTAACAAATAGAATAGGCAATTTATGAAATGATTCTTACCCCCTTTCAAAATCCATTGCTAAGCTCTTTCCAGTGGAAAAAGATTTCACTGGATTGCCCCATCTCAGTCTTAAATAAATATCTCACTGTACCACTTGAAGATGTGCTCTCCAACGAGCTTTTGCTGCAATTTTTGTCTGTCAGACTGCAGCTAATTGGACTAGGGCGTTGAAAAACCAACATGATCCTGTATTCCAAGACCATACCATACTTTAACTGAGCAATTAAAGCTCTGTCCTGCTCTTTTTTTGTGCTTTCCCTAGAACAAGTAATGACACAAATTTCTGGAATGGCACTCGTTTCCATTCCCATGCGCAGAATCCTCAAAGCCTGGTCAACTGAAGCTGCCTGTATAAGACAACTCACGCAAATGCCCTTTAAAGTAGGATGCATCACTTTGAGAAAGGGACTTGAAAATTTATCAAAGGTGTCATAGGTGGAAGGGTTCTTCCATGGCCTCTATCTTCTCAAAATGCAGGGCTCCTCAAGGCTGTACCTATTTTGTCGCAAGACAACAAAGAATGCTTTTCATGAAGGGGCAGCCTCAGTCCTAAAAGTCTGTTAAAGTCTGCTTGTTTCAATTTTTCCACCTAATCTGTGTTTTCTACACTTTGCACTAGGAGACATTCACTTTCTGTTTGTCACACTACCTTTTGGCATAGCCTCTGCTTCCAGAGTATTTACAAAGGTCTTGGTACCTCTTCTTGCCCTTCTAAGAACTCAGCACATCCAGATTACAGGTTATCAAGACAACCTCCTTCTAAAGAACTTTTTGCCCTTCCAGCTATCTGCAAATGTCCATAGGACAATTTGGATGCTTCTGGCTTTTGGTTGGGTGGTCAACTTCTGTTCTCCAACCTTCTCTTCACCTGGAATACATCCAGCTGTTTGTAGCCAAAACAAAAGTTCCTTCTGGAAAAGGAACTACTTTCTCTCAGGACTCACACACTGGACTTTCCTGAGATTCCTCTTGGGAGTTCTGGTTCTCATGGTTGCCATCTTCAAGGCTGTTCCATTCAAGACCTCTCCAACACAAAATCACAGTGGCTTGAAATAAGGATGCTTCCAGGTAATTCCATAGCTTGGTGGATCCTCCAGCCAAGCTTTAACAATGGGGAAGTCGTTCCTTCCATATCACTGGAAAGTGATAATGACAGATACCAGTCTTCCAGGCTGGGGAGGAGTGTTCAAATCCCTCACAGTTCACTAAACACGATCATTGGTGGAAGCCAAGCTCCCCATCAATATGCTGCAGCTCAGAGCCATAAAATGACTCTGCAGCACTGGGCTCCTTATTCTGCAAGGACCTTTATTATGGTGCAGTCAGACAATTCCACAGCTATGGCCTACATTAATCACCAAGGGGGAACCAGGAATCTTGCAGCCTTCAAGGAAGCAAACCAGATCATGTCATGGATGGAGAAACTCTGTCCAGCAATTTACGCTATCCAGTGTACAGCTGAAATGCAGATTACCTCAGCCATCATTGCATGGACCAAGGGGATGAACCTCTTACCCTGACATCTTCAGGCTGATATGTCAACGATGGAGGGACCCTAAATGTGGATATTCTGGCCTCCAGATTCAACAAGGTAACCCAAAATAAAGCAAGAGATTCCCATTACACCAAACTGACCCAGAAGAACCTGGTATGCAGACATATTCAGACTGCTAGGAGATGACCCATAGCATCTTAACAACAGTTAAGACCTGCTGTTTCAAGTACCACTATTCCATCCTGCTTCCCTGGTTTTAATGGCATTGAGGTCTTAAAGGACAGGGGTATCTGAATCTGTCATTCCTACTTTGCTGAAAGCAAAAAAAAACACTTCCAGAAAGATCTGCTTATCATACCTGTAAATCCTTCTTTGCCTGGTTTGAATACACTGGGTTTTTTTTTTTTTTTTTTGCTAAACAAACAAAAAAGACAGAAAATTTGGAAAATAAAAAACGTTTTCAGCCTGTTTATAAAATTTTGCAAACAGGTAATTTTTCTTCTACATTGATGTGCGCTGATGAGGCTGCACTAATAGGTGGCACTGATGATGAGGAACTGATTGGTGGCACTAGTAGGTGACACTGGTGGGCACTGCTTAGCAGTACTGGTGGGCACTTCTTAGCAGCAGTGGCTGTCGGTGTGTGGGACCGATGTCCCTTTTTACATGAGCCGGTAATCGGCTTGTTTTTTCTTCTCACGCTGTTGCTCCTATCTGTGATCAGCCGAGTTCCAAGGACTCGTGATCACAGACCGCACCGCAGGGGGCGCACAGACAGTGCGAGCATGGGAGGACATCATGCCCTCCCGGCAATTTAGGCGTACAGAAACCACTCTTTGAATCTTTTAGGAAACTCCTCTTAGATAATCTCTCATGCAAAGTGGCCTTCTTAGTAGTTATCATGTCTGTCTCTGAGCCAGCAAGATGGCTCATGTTAAGATGGTATCAGTTATCCATTGCAATAAAAACATAGTCCTTTTATCTTTGTGCCTTCTCCAAGGCACTCAAAAGATAATGCTCTTTAGTGCCTGAAGGATGGACATTCTACCCTCAGAACCCCACAAAGTACATCTACTTCCAAGACCACTGTCGCCATAAGGATAAGAGAGCTTATTTCCAGAACTTACACTCTAAAGGACAAATCTACAAAGGAAAATTTCTACCAGGTGGACATTCAGACTCTGCGGATGCTGCTTTTGGCCTCATCGTTTTTGCAGTGGCACTCTAAAGTTGGGTTTGTTGACCCCTGTTGTTGGACCTGTTGGCCTAGTTGTTGCCCACCCTTCTCATTAGTTGCTCGGGGACATCCCAGGACCTATGAATATGGAGAATGTTATGTAATTCTGTAAGATAAAAATAGTATTTTCAAATAGATATGTAAAGGAAACCTGTTTAGATGGAATATGGGATTTATTTTTTCTGAAAGTTCCAGTTGTTTGACTGTCATGCTGACCCCATGCCTTTTAAAATATTTTTTGTTGATTTGGTTAAAGCGGAGAGGGATTTGTATTGCTGCCAGTGCTCCTGGGAGATTCACACTCTTTATTTATCTTGTTGACTGTTTTGTGTGTGAAATTTAAAGAAAATACCAAATTTTGGGTTGTCACCAGGATAGGAAATTAGGTAAAATCTTCCAATGGGGACAGACCCTGCTGGCAACCAGGGATTCCCTCACCCTGGAGGATTTTCCTCTCGCATTCTGTTGTGGCTATGGG
Source organism: Aquarana catesbeiana (assembly GCF_042186555.1). NCBI lineage: Eukaryota > Metazoa > Chordata > Amphibia > Anura > Ranidae > Aquarana > Aquarana catesbeiana. The sequence goes on from NC_133326.1 coordinate 283,794,681, forward strand.
ACAGGAAGTGAAGGAAATTTCTCCAGTGAAACACAGATGTTCACTGTGATCTAACCTGCATGCTGATATCTAACACCTGTTCTAGATTTGTTCATACATGTAATGCACAGTGCAACTTGGGTGCATATCAGGGCATCCTAATAAGGAGAAAGAGAAGATTGCATTAGCACAGGATAAAAGATAAACCTCTGACGCATTTCCTGCTGTACTTGGCACATTCTCAGGAGCCCATTAATCTACATGCTTGTTCTAGGTCAGTGGCTCGAAGTATTGGAAGCATTGAACTAGCCTGACTATTAGTATTCATAGGAGGTCTGTAATGGCATCCCCCATAAATATATACATTTTGTTTTTGGAAAAGCTGTTTTAAAGCATCCACACCATATTGCTGTAAAGCTGGCTATACATGGTTCCATTTTTTGTTTTTATATTTGTTTTTTTGAGCCAGAGGTTCGAGGTGGATGGGGGAATCCTCCCCGCTGCATTATTGTATTCTAACAGTAGGGAGACTCCCCCGCTGTCAGAATACACTGATCAGCCCTGCAGCTACTGATCAAGTTGCTTTTATCCAACAGGATGGTTGAAGTAAGTGGTCCCTGCTAAACTGGACGAATTTCGATCTCTCTATGGCCACCTTAAATCCATGTTTTGCTTTAAACCACTTAAGGACCGAGCCTCTTTTTGACACGTTAACTTGTTGACTCCTTTGACAAGTTAAAATAATTTTTTTTTTGCTAGAAAATTACTTAGAATCCCCAAACACTATGTATATTTTTTTCAGACACCCTAGAGAATAAAATGTCGGTCGTTGCAATACTTTATGTCACACCGTATTTGCCAGCGGTCTTACAAGCGCAATTTTTTGGGAAAAAAATACACTTTTTCTTTTTCATACATCATGGGACACAGAGTCAGGCTAATATTCATTACCTGCTGGGTTATACTTCATCATTAGGTGAATGGACACTGGTAGACCAAAGATCTTCAGACAAGAAGTGATCCCCTATATAACCCCTCCCCTACATAGAGATAGGCGCAGTGGCTCAGATTGCTGGGATCCTCTGGTCTTTCAGGGAATACAACACTAGGGGTACGACTAGGTTCATCAGGAACTACTGATGATGTAGGTGTGCCCTTCCCTGTGGTGTTAGTCCCACTCCTCTTTTTGTTAGACATTCAATGCCACAGACAAAGAGTACTTGGGTGTAGTTAAAACACCTCAAAAGGGAGGCCCTTCAATAGGGTTCACCAAGCCCCTGTGCAACAATCCTGCTAAGCACCTTTAGCGAGCCAAGCAACACCTGGTGACTCAAGTGACCCGGGTAAAGGGAAATGAACCACTGCAAGTGGCTGTTCAGAGCCTGCTCTGTGGCCCACAGCTGCCTTCTGGAAGCACCACATGCTTGCGCATACACAGCTTAAATAAGCTGGTTGTGCGCCAGAACGTTCTATGTGTGCGTGCGCACGGCGAACCAAGGCGAAATGGCGCATCATAGTGCGCCATCACACAGGTAAAAAACAGCCAGACACAAGCAAAAAAGGTACACTTTGCAAACACCCACAGCTAGCCCAGAACTCCCCCGTATGGTCACCGCACACAGGTGTCCAGCCTTTAGCTAGCTTGACTGATTGTTACAATCACTGGGACACCCCACAATAATAAAATAAAGGGGTTTCACTTACCCGTCCAGGTGCAGGGCCACTTAGGAACTAAGGGCCCAATCTTCACCCTTCACGGCGGGTTCCTGTCACTAAAAGCCTGTGTCAAATGGATCCGATCGGTCAATCCCTTGATTCATTTTTGGAACCGTTTGTGGGACTAGAGACCTGGAGCTCAGAGAGCTCAAACAAATCCACCTTGCAGACACTGGTAAAAAACTAAAGTACTTCCTGTAGGGGAGGGGTTATATAGGGGATCACTTCCTGTCTGAAGACCTTTGGTCTACCAGTGTCCATTCACCTAATGATGAAGTATTACCTGCTGGGTTATGAATATCTGTGTCCCATGATGTACTCAAAGAAAAGGATTTTACAGGCCTGACGTAAAAATCCCATTTTTGACTTACAAATAAGACAACAGTAAAGTTAGCCCAATTTTTTTTTTAGATTCTAAATGATAATGTTATGCCGAGTAAATTGATACCCAACATGTCATTCTTCAAAATTGTGCCCACTTGTGGAATGGCGACAGACTTTTACCCTTAAAAATCTCCATAGACGACATTTAAAAATTTCTACAGGTTACATGTTTAGAGTTACAGAGGAGGTCTTTTGCTAGAATTATTACTCTTGCTCTAGCGATCGCGGCAATACCTCACATGTGTGGTTTGAACACCATTTTAATATGCGGGTGCGACTTATGTATGCGATCGCTTCTGTGCACAAGCTCAGCGGGACGGGGCGCTTTAATAAAAAATGTGGGGTTTTTTTTCTTATTTATTTTACTTTTTATTTTTATCCTGTCCTTTTAAAAATAAAATTTTGGGTCACTTTTATTCCTATTACAAGGAATGTGAACATCCCTTGTAATAGAAAAAAAGCATACAGAGCTCTGTATATTTTTCAGAGCCTCCCGATTAACATCCTGGTGGCTTACTTTAAAACTCTGAGACTTCTACTGCAGACATTTATATGAAAAAAATGGAGGCATACGTATTGCCTATAAGATAATGACTAGACCAAAAATAAATGGGGGCTTATTTCTTCCAGACTTTGAGAAAACCATGTAGCAGCAGTGCTGTGGAGAATAATAGACTGGGTTCATAGCACTTCCTATAAAAAATGGGCGTCACTGGAGGAAAACATAAGTAAATCTTTTTTGGGCCAGATTATCTGGATACCAAGGCAATACTTGCTAAAGAACTGGCTCCAATTACAATAGAAACTTTAATATCATGTGATAAGCTACTTAAAAAGTATATTATGGCAATACAATAGTCCTTTGATGCCCCTCAGGTACAAACTATTTCCCGCCAGGGAAGGGAAAGCAAAAAAATTGTATTTGAAATGGACTCTGTCAGATTGTCTGAGACTAAAAGATGTTCTGAAAGGAAACGTCCTTGTTCGCTGTTAGAATTACGAGAAAGATATGGCTCATCACCATGGGATGTTTGCAGATACAGACAACTCCAACACTTTGTGGACTCCCTCCCAAAACCCCTTCGCTTGGTTAGCAAACTTAGCCCATGGGAAAGATTTGTGGACCAAGGGGGGGGAATAAATAGACATGGGATTTCAAGTATATATAAGATGTTGATTGACCCCCCAGATTCTGGGTCCGTGTGTCTTTTGGATAGTTGGGAAATGGAATTGAACCTGCCTCTACCAGAAATATTGAAACGTAAAGTTATTGATTATTTGCACTCCACCTCAATAAACACAGGGACAAAAGAAATTAATTATAAATTGTTAACCAAGTGGTATTATGTCCCATTAAAATTGCATAAAATCAACTCTGAAGCTTCGCCTCTGTGTTGGAGGGAATGTGGGGGCATGGGAACCCATGCCCATATATGGTTGCAATGCCCTTTGATCCAGCCCTTTTGGAAGGAAGTATTGCACTTAATTAAGAAGATTAGCAAGGTTGAAATTAGGTATGAACCTTGGCAGTGTTCCATGCAATAGGTGACTCAAGGAGAAATTATAGAGCAGCTATTACCCCATTCTTGTTAAATGCAGCAAAAGCATTAATCCTGGGGAAGTGGATAGAATTAATTTATTTACAAACTGCTCTGGAACTAAAATTTAATAGGACTTCTAGGAGTTGGCTAGACTTCAAACAATCTTTGATTTATTTGAGTTATATGGGCAGTGAGAATGTCATTTAGAAGCTCCCCCCCCCCCTTTTTTGTAAGTAAATCACAGTATTTGGGGTGGAATCTAGGGGAAGGCTATAAGTAGCTTCCAGCCATAGTTCCACCCTCTTAAATTTTAATTAAAATAAATTAATTAATCAAAATTTTTCGATACATATAGTATTTCATGGTAGTAACGGGGAAAGGAAATAGGTTTATTTGGTAGGAGTACATGGTAATTTGGGAGGTGGTGGGGGTAGAGGGTCTCCCTCCCCCCTCTTAATAAAGGGGAAGGATAAGGAAGGGAAACAAAGAAAAAGGGAAAGAGAGCTTCATTATACACTAATATTAAGTAATTTTGGTTGTTCACGGTTTGCAATGGGGGGGGGGGGGTTGTTTGAGGGAGGGAAATTGATGGAATGAGTCAAGGAAATATGGGCCCTTTTCTGTCTCTATGAAGAACTTTGAAAGCTTTGAAGAATATACAGTGGGGATGGAAAGTATTCAGACCCCCTTAAATTTTTCACTCTTTGTTATATTGCAGCCATTTGATAAAATCTTTTAAGTTCATTTTTTCCTAATTAATGTACACACAGCACCCCATATTGACAGAAAAACACAGAATTGTTGACATTTTTGCAGATTTATTAAAAAAAATGAAGAAAAACTGAAATATCACATGGTCCTAAGTACAGACCCTTTGCTCAGTATTTAGTAGAAGCACCCTTTTGATCTAATACAGCCATGAGTCTTTTTGGGAATGATGCAAGTTTTTCACACCTGGATTTGGGGATCCTCTGCCATTCCTCCTTGCAGATCCTCTCCAGTTCTGTCAGGTTGGATGGTAAATGTTGGTGGACAGCCATTTTTAGGTCTCTCCAGAGATGCTCAATTGGGTTTAAGTCAGGGCTCTGGCTGGGCCATTCAAGAACAATCACTGAGTTGTTGTAAAGCCACTCCTTCATTATTTTAGCTGTGTGCTTAGGGTCATTATCTTGTTGGAAGGTAAACCTTCGGCCCAGTCTGAGGTCCTGAGCACTCTGGAGAAGGTTTTCATCCAGGATATCCCTGTACTTGGCCACATTCATCTTTCCCTCCATTTGCAATCAATCATCCTGTCCCTGCAGCTGAAAAACACCCCACAGCATGATGCACCTCCATGCTTCACTGTTGGGACTGTATTGGACAGGTCATGAGCAGTGCCTGGTTTTCTCCACACATACTGCTTAGAATTAAGGCCAAAAAGTTCTATCTTGATCTCATCAGACCAGAGAATCTTATTTCTCACCATCTTGGAGTCCTTCAGGTGTTTTTTAGCAAACTCCATGCAGGCTTTCATGTGTCTTGCACTGAGGAGAGGCTTCCGTCGGGCCACTCTGCCATATAGCCCCGACTGGTGGAGGGCTGCAGTGATGGTTGACTTTCTACAACTTTCTCCCATCTCCCGACTGCATCTCTGGAGCTCAGCCACAGGGATCTTTGGGTTCTTCTTTACCTCTCTCACCAAGGCTCTTCTCCCCCGATAGCTCAGTTTGGCCGGACGGCCAGCTCTAGGAAGGGTTCTGGTCGTCCCAAACGTCTTCCATTTAAGGATTATGGAGGCCACTGTGCTCTCGGGAACCTTAAGTGCAGCAGAATTTTTTTTTGTAACCTTGGCCAGATCTGTGCCTTGCCACAATTCTGTCTCTGAGCTCTTCAGGCAGTTCCTTTGACCTCATGATTCTCAACTGCTCTGACATGCACCGTGAGCTGTAAGGTCTTATATAGACAGGTGTGTGGCTTTCCTAATCAAGTCCAATCAGTATAATCAAACACAGCTGGACTCAAATGAAGGTGTAGAACCATCTCAAGGATGATCAGAAGAAATGGACAGCACCTGAGTTAAATATGTGAGTGACACAGCAAAGGGTCTGAATACTTAGGACCATGTGATATTTCAGTTTTTCTTTTTTAATAAATCTGCAAAAAATTTCAACAATTCTGTGTTTTTCTGTCAATATGGGGTGCTGTGTGTACATTAATGAGGGAAAAAAATGAACTTAAATGATTTGAGCAAATGGCTGCAATATAACAAAGAGTGAAAAATTTAAGGGGGTCTGAATACTTTCCGTCCCCACTGTATATTCTAGGAGTGACCTATTCTTATGTTTTTGAATGTTTGTAAGGTTTTATGTTTATATAAAGATTAATAAAAATAATTGAATAAAAGAAAAAAAGCATGACAGGACCTCTTAAATGTGAGATCTGGGGTCAAAAAGACCTCAGCTCTAACATTTACACTAATATGCAATAAAAAAAAAAATGAAATCTCATTTTCTTTTTGCAAAAAACAAAAAAAATTCCCTTTTAAGACCATAAGGCGGAAGTGCCGTTTAACGTCGCTTCCGCCATTCAATGTTATGGAGCCGAGCGGGGGTCATCTTTCCCTTACTCGGCTCCATGCCTGTCGGGGGCAAGGACCTCAGATGTCAAGAGCCCCCCCACCATCAGAAGTCAAGAGCCCCCCCACCCTCCCTTACATCACAGTACACCCTCCTTACCATGTGCTGCTGCTGAGAAGAAGCTGTAGGCGGCGCTGGGAAGTTGAAAGTTCAGGGTCTGGAGGAGGTCCAGAGGAGAGCTAGAGTCAGCTGCCAGAATCTGCTGAATATTGAGACAATGGGAGGCGGAGACGGGAGGGTGCTGCGGCTGCACAGAGAGGTGCAGGGTCAAGGAGTTATATCCTCCTCTTTGCTGCTGACTGTTGAGACAAGGTGGGGGTGGAGACATTGGGGAGGGGGGGTGCCGGAGCTGCAGGAGAGGTGAGGGCCACATGAAAGGGCCTAGAGGGCTGGATTTGGCCCACAGGCTTGTGTTTGACACATGTACTTTAAGGCACCTTTCATTTCACAGGCAATACTGTTTCTTCCACTAGGAAACCACTAAACTGAAGTCTGAAGTACAGATCTGCAGTGGCAAGTTACAAGGCTCTATAGAGGAAAAAAAGAAAGTAGAGCAGAAGCATCAGGCAGAGCTGAAGAAAATTCAGGCATCAATTGATGAAGAGAAGAAAAACCATCAGAAGGATTTACAGACTGTCTCCACTCAACTAACTGAAAAAGTGAGTTGCGGTTGTTTTTTCACAATAGCACATCCACAGTTCTTACAGCCTTGCTCTCAGCATCATTGTATGCTTACAGTTTTGAAAATTGTGGTTTTGTGTAGTGCGGTAAGCAATGCAGAATGTGTCAGGGCTGTAGAAATGTTTAAAATCAATAAATTGAATTTAAAATTCCTATCCACAGTTTTAAAGCTGAACTATGGGCACAGCATTATTGTATTGTATTTCATAGCAACACAGGTTTAAATCCACTTGGGTGCACCAAATGTCTTTGACATTATCACTGTTATATAGCTTGTGCAGAGAGGAGAGGAGCCTAGCAGGCCCACCCCACTACAAGGCTGCCTGCAGAAAACCGCAGGAGGGTGGATACAAGACCATTCACCCTGCACAAGAAGAGAGCCGCAGTGAAGGGTCTGTATTACAGGAAGCTGGTGCACAGATTATGACACAGATCTGAAAAAAATACACGTAGCACACCAAGATTCGAGTAAGAATATACACGCCTTTTGCCTATAGACAATATTTGCTTATCCTGGAGTGCAGCTTTAAAATAAATAGGATAGGATTTTGCCTGAGAAATGTTCATCTTTATGGGCAGTCTGTAACCTCTGCAAATATGCCTTGGCCAGCCACCATAGGGGGAAGATATTCTGGGATGGATACCCCTATCTGATCCCTATTGTTCTTTAAAAAAAGAACTGGTGCAAGGTGTGATGGCCAATGTGAAAATGCTTGTTTCTGAAAAGACTATTAAAGCGGTTGTATACCACGGATGTTAAAAAAAGAGAAAAAACTGCAAGGCAATGGCATAATGTGCTAGTATGCATCCTAGCACTATATATATGAAATGCTCACCTTGGAACAAAGCACCCTCAGAGTTGTAAAGTCACCGCTGTGAGAGGGCTGACATGTTCCCCCTGTCTTTCTTCCGGGTTTGCGAGCTCCGGCGCTGTGATTGGCCGAAAGCCGCAATGAGGTCACTCCCGCGCTAGTGTGTGGGAGCCCTCGGTTCCGGCACGAAGCTCTGGCCAGGTATGCCGGACCTGGCATGCGACAGTGATGTCACTGGCTGCATGCAGGGCGAATATCTCCTAAATTCCAGATGTTTTGGAACTACATTTCCCATGATACTCAACTACACTGCAGAGTTCATGAGCGTCATGGGAAATGTAGTTCCAAAATATCTGGAGTGCCAAGGTTCGCCATCACTGTCCTAAATGGGGCACGTTTAGGAGATATTAATTTGACCTACAGGTAAGATATATTATACAGTGAGGGAAAAAAAGTATTTGATCCCCTGCTGATTTTGTACATTTGCCCACTGACAAAGAAATGATCAGTCTATAATTTTAATGCTAGGTTTATATTAACAGTGAGAGACAGAATAACAACAAAAATATTCAGAAAAACGCATTTCAAGTTAAAAAACAAATTTACATTTTAACCACTTCCCATCCGGGCCAATTCTGGCACTTCGCTCCTTCATGAGACCCTAGGGAAACAAAATGGCGCTCATTGCAAGTTTTTATATCACACTGTATTTGCACAGCGATTTTTCAAATGTGTTTTTTTGGGGGAAAAAAACGGTTTCATGAATTAAAAACAAAACTGTAAAGTTATCCCAATTTTTTTATATAATGTGAAAGATGATGTTATGCCAAGTAAATAGATACCTAACATGTCACACTTTAAAATTGCACACACTCATGGAATGGCGCCAAACTTTGGTACTTAAAAATCTCCATAGGCGACACTAAATTTTTTTTTACAGGTTACCTGTTTAGAGTTACAGAGGAGTGTGGGCTTTTATTCTGTGCGTGAGCACCCGGGGACGGGGGCGCTTTACTTATTTATTTTTTTTATTTATTTTTTTATTTATTTCTACAATTTCTCTTTAAAACATTTTTTTTTGATCACTTTTTTTCCAGTTGCAAGGAATGTAAACATTCCTTGTAATAGAAATAGTGCGTGACAGGTCCTCTTTATGGAGAGATGTGGGGCTAGAATGACCGAGATAAAAAAATAAACTGTCTCCGCCTTTCCAACGGCATCCCCGGCATTGTTTACTTCCGCCGGCTGGACGTGGCGCCCAGGCCTCCGAGGGTCATAGAGATGACTGGGGAGCATCTGGTCACAAGAAATCTCTATGCTCAACTCCTAGTGGCCACCGATTAGTTCTCCGGCTCGCCGATTGCACAGGCAAGCTGGTAGAAGCACAGCGGGAGGGGGGGAAACTGTCCAAGGATGTCAGGGACAAGATTGTAGACCTACGCAAGGCTGGAATGGGCTACAAGACCATCACCAAGCAGCCTGGTGAGAGGGTAACAACAGTTGGTGCGATTATTCGTAAATGGAAGAAACATAAAATAACTGTCACTCTCCCTCAGTTTGGGGCTCCATGCAAGATCTCACCTCATGGAGTTTCAATGATCATGAGAACGATGAGGAATCAGCCCAGAACTACTACATGGTAGAATCTTGTCAATGATCTTAATGCAGCTGGGACCATAGTCGCCAAGAAAACAATTGGTAACACACTACGCCATGAAGGACTGAAAACCTGCAGTGCCCACAAGGTCCCCTTGCTCAAGAAAGCACATGTGCAGGCCCATCTGAAGTTTGCTAATGAACATCTGAATGATTCAGAGGAGAACTTAGTGAAAGTGTTGTGGTCGGATAAGACCAAAATCGACCTCCTTGCATTAACTCATGTTTGGAGGAGGAAGAATGCTGCTTATGACCCCATGAACACCATCCCCACCGTCAAACATGGAGGTGGAAAATTATGCATTGGGGGTGTTTTTCTGCTAAGGGGACAGGACAACTTCACCGCATCAAAGGGACAATGGACGGAACCATGTACCATCAAATCTTGGGTGAGAACCTCCTTCCCTCAGCCAGGGCATTGAAAATGGGTCGTGGATGGGTATTCCAGCATAACAATGACCCAAACCCCATGGCCATGGCAACAAAGGAGTGGCTCAAGAAGAAGCACAGTCTCCAGACCTTAATCCCATAGAAAATACTACCAAACGTCAGCCTCTAAACCTTCATAATTTGGAGAGGATCTGCAAAGAGGTGTGGGACAAAATTCCTCTTAAAATGTGTGCAAACCTGGTGGCCAACTACAAGAAACGTCTGACCTCTGTGATTGCCAACAAGGGTTTTGCCACCAAGTACTAAATTATGTTTTGCAAAGGGGTCAAATCCTTTTTTCACTCATTAAAATGCAAATCAATTTATAACTTTTTTAAATGCGTTTTTTTTGTTGTTATTCTGTCTCTCACTGTTAAAATAAACCTACCATTAAAATTATAGACTGATCATTTCTTTGTCAGTGGGCAAGCGTACTAAATTAGCAGGGGATCAAATACTTTTTTCCCTCCCTGTAGGCAAACATTACCAAGCGGGGTTTAAAACCGCTTTAAAAAGAAAAAATTAAACTGTGAGGTCATGTGAAAATGAGAATCACAATTTTTTTTTTTTGCTTAGAATAAAGATCACGATTCTCGGCGTAACCTCATCTTTTACATTTTACCAAAAAATTGGGCTAACTTTACAGTTTAGCTTTTTTTAATTCATTAAAAAATTAATTTTTCCCAAAAAATTGCGTTTGAAAGGCCGCTGCGTAAATACAGTGTGACATAAAATATTGAAACGACCACCATTTTATTCTCTAGGGTCTCTGCTAAATAATATATATATATATATATATATATATATATATATATATATAATGTTTGGGGGTTCTAAGTAATTTTCTAGCAAAAAATACTGATTTTAACTTAAGCAAAAAGTGTCAGTAAAAGGCTTAGTCTGTAAATACTGTAGCCGCTGACTTTTAATTTTTTTTTCTCTAGGCTGGAACTCCGCTTTAAGTGGTTAAACTGACCTCAGACCGAAGTTCTTCCCTTTGATCTAAAAAAAACAAATGATACATTGTTTCTTTTTATCTCAGCACTGAGCAATGTTGTGATAAACTTTGCCAGCTTTTTTTTTTCTTTGACAGCTCTGAGCAGGGAACGGCTCTGCACTGTTTACATGAAACATGGAAATGCCGAATTAAGATCGTTAGGGGGGGTTGAATCGAGATTGCAATGTTTTTTAACGATTAACTGTGCAGCTCTACTGCGCTACCATGCCTATGGCTGACTTTGAATTGACTATAGGCATGGGATGACCATCACTCATAACCTTGGACGACAGTCTTAAGTCTGTGGTACAGTCAATTACAGCAGACCCAAAACACTTAGCAGCAGGTTTAAAAATGTGGCTGAAATTTGTAAAAAAAAAGAATTAAGAATTAAAAAAAAAAGAAAAAAAAGGATATCACTTCTAGCTATGCTAGGATTCCCTCCCTTCTCCATCAACACAAACCTGAACATTCTTGCTTTAGGCCCCTTTCACACTGATCTGTCGCACTTCTCCCGCAGTGCAGGTGCAGCATATTCATAGTTTTCGTGCAGGTAAGCTGCGCTTTGCCATAGACATCTGTTATGTCCCGCGGTTTTGGTGTGTTTTCTGAAAGGGCATCAAAAGCCCTGCATGCATCATCCAACTGTGTATGTATAAATTCGATACAGTCAACCAAAATTGTTTTTTGTTTTTGCATATTTAGTAATTGTATTCTTTAGGTTGAAATAGATTCTTGAAAACTTAACATTGCATTTTTTTTTTTTTTTTTTTTTTTTTTTTTAGACCCAAATGGAGGGAAAACTACAGCTGCAGATTACCTCTCTGACTTCAGAACTCACTGCTGAGAAGAGCAAATTGTCTGATTTACAGAAAGCCACTGATGGCCTTCAAGAAAAACTGGAGAGCCTTCAGTCTGACATGTATGGAAAGGAGTCTGAAGTCTCAGCAATACGCCAAGATCTAAAAGTAGGACTTTTAGACAGCTTGATTTCTTTTAACTTGTAGAACATGGATACTTATACATACCAATGGTAATACCAGCACAAAAATATGCTTGAAGTTTCTATTTTCTGGTGTCTTAACTCATTTTTTTTTTAAAGATGCTTCTTTACCAAGCTTCACAAAAAGCTGCTGGAAAAAAAAACATACTGATAGTTACAGTGCCTTGAAAAAGTATTCATACCCCTTGACATTTTACACATTTTGTCATGTTACAACAAAAGACGTAAATGTATTTTATTAGGATTTTATGTGATAGACCAACACCAAGTGGTACATAATTGTTAACTGGAAGGCAAATGATAAATGATTTTTATTTTTTTTTACCAATAAATATGTGAAAAGTGTGGCATGCATTTATATTCAACCCCCCTGAGTCAATACTTTGTAGAACTACCTTTTGCTGCAATTACAGCTGCAAGTCTTTTTTTGGGTATGTCTCTACCAGCTTTGCACATCTAGAGAGTGAAATGTTTGCCCATTCTTCTTTGCAAAATAGCTCAAACTCTGTCAGATTAAATGAAGAACGTCTGCGAACAGCAATTTTCAAGTCATGGATTTAGGTCTGGCCTTTGACTGGGCCATTCTAATGCATGGATATGCTTTGATCTAAACCATTCCATTGTAGCTCTGGCTGTATGTTTAGGGTCACTGTCCTGCTGGAAGGTAAGACAAGTAAAAGAAGGCGCAATACAAAATAACCTTATATACCATTGCCTATGCACACAAGGGCAGGATCCATACAAACATATATATGGCATATATATGGGTGGAGTAAAAAGTCATTCAAGGCAGCCGCCAGAAAGAACCAAAAAGCCAGGTCCAATGTACTAGAGAAAAACAAGGAAGAGGGGCGCCACTGAATATGTATCAAATTAAATTTATCATTAAAAACAATAGCCACTCACATGTAAAACTGAAGTGTAGATCTCAGGTACATCTCATAACACAAGAAGGAGCGGAGGACTACAAGTGGCAACAAGTCCGGATGCACTGTCATCACCTCTCATAGGCTGAAGATGAGCTGCACTGAGCCAATGTTGTAGTCCATAAACACACCAAGTACAGGAGAGCAGGGGAGCCATCTAGGGTGGTGTGGGTTCCAGGAGAGGAAGGTGAGGGCGTCCAAGCTGGTACTTCCGTGTATAGCGGTGTATCCCAAAGTCTCGTCCGGCGTCCGTGATGGAAGTAAAGCACGGCCGTGTGATGGGAGCCAGAACGAGGCTTGGATCGCAAACACAGTGGCGCCGAGCTGTGACGTCACACGAGGCTTGGATCGCAAAAACAGTGGCGCCGAGCTGTGACGTCACTCCTGGAGTGACGTCACAGCTCGGCGCCACTGTGTTTGCGATCCAAGCCTCGTTCTGGCTCCGATCACACGCCCGTGCTTTACTTCCATCACGGACGCCGGACGAGACTTTGGGATACACCGCTATATACGGAAGTACCAGCTTGGACGCCCTCACCTTCCTCTCCTGGAACCCACACCACCCTAGACGGCTCCCCTGCTCTCCTGTACTTGGTGTGTTTATGGACTACAACATTGGCTCAGTGCAGCTCATCTTCAGCCTATGAGAGGTGATGACAGTGCATCCGGACTTGTTGCCACTTGTAGTCCTCCGCTCCTTCTTTTGTTATGAGATGTACCTTTGATCTACACTTCAGTTTTACATGTGAGTGGCTATTGTTTTTAATAATAAATTTAATTTGATACATATTCAGTGGCGCCCCTCTTCCTTGTTTTTTTCCTGCTGGAAGGTGAACTCCCCAGTCTTATGTCTTTTGCGGACTCTAACAGGTTTTCTTCTAAGATTGCCCTGTAATTTGGCTCCATCCATCTTCCCATCAACTCTGACCAGCTTCCCTGTCCCTGTTGAGGAAAAGCACCCCACAACATGAGGCTGCCACCACCATGTTTCACAGTGGGGATGGTGTGTTCAGGGTGATGTGCATAGGTAGTTTTCCGCCTCACATTGCGTTTTGTTTTTAGGCCAAAAAGTTTAATTTTGCTCTCATCTGACCAGAGCACTTTCTTCCACATGTTTGCTATGGCTTCTCGCAAACTGGAAACAGGATTTCTTATGGCTTTCTTTTAACAGTGGCTTTCTTCTTGCCACTCTTCCATAAAGGCCAGATTTGTGGTGTGCACGACTAATAGTTGTCCTGTGGACAGATACTCCCCCCTGAGCTGTGGAACTCTGCAGCTCCTCCAGAGTTACCATGGACCTCTTGGCTGCTTCTCTGGTTAATGGTTTTCTTGCCCAGCCTGTCAGTTTAGGTGAACGGCCATGTCTTGGTAGGTTTGCAGTTGTGCCATACTCTTTTTTTTTTTTTTTAATTTTTGGATGATGGATTGAACAGTGCTCCATGAGATGTTCAAAGCTTGGGATATTTATTTATAAAATAAACCCGGTTTAAACTTCTCCACAACGTTATCCCTGACCTGTCTGGTGTGTTCCTTGGCCTTCCTGATGCTGTTTGTTCACTAAGGTTCTCTAACAAACCTCTGAGGGTTTCACAGAACAGCTGTATTTATACAGAGATTAAATTACATGCAGGTGGACTCTATTTACTAATTAGGTGACTTCTGAAGGCAATTGGTTGTACTAGATTTTAGTTAAGGGTATCAGAGTAAAAGGGCTGAATACAAATGCATGCCACAATTTTCAGATATTTATTTGTAAAAAATCTAGAAAACCATTGATCATTTTCCTTCCACTTCACAATTATGTGTCACTTTGTGTTGTTCTATCACATAAAATACATTTATGTTTTTGGTTGTAACATGGCAAAATGTGGAAAATTTCAAGAGGTATGAATACTTTTTCTAGGCACTGTATACAAGTATTTGTCAGTAATAATTGTACTTGTCTTTATTATTTCACAGAAGCCAGGTATAAAGATATAGATATGTTGTAATGCACTAAGCTGAGTAGCTGTAATGTTTTGCCATAACTTTTAGCATCAACCTTAAAATATGGACATGTACATAGCCATAACATAGTCACTTCTGGATGTATTTACATGTCCACACTGTTACCACAATTGTCATTAACCATTTTATTTAAAAGCAGGCTAATGTGGACACACTGTGGAATCCCAACTAAACCAAATGTAGATGTGTCCACAGTGTGGTCTTTTGAATATTATTGGGAAATCTAGCAGTTGTGGTCACAGAATTCTACAATGTATAGTATATAGCTTTCATGAACAAGACATTTATGATCCAGAAGTTACACCATATTTGAATCATTAATCCTTATCAAATCAACATATTGAGCATTTTTTTTTAGTCTTTAGAGGAAAAACTTGTACTAGCTCAGGAAGAGCTGAAGTCCAACAAAAATCAAATAAGCAGCCAAAATAAACAGGTCAAAGAGCTAAGCGCACTGAAGACTACCATGGAGCAGGACATATTGACAAAGACAAAGCAGCTGAAGGAGCAGGGACAAACCCTGCAGGAGTTACAAGCACAGAAGGTATTTGTTAGAATGTATTTCCATTTTGTACATTGTTTTAACTGTCTACTACAATAAGAGAACAAATTATTACTGGCTCAGTTTCTGAAAACGGCTCCAGTTTCTTGAGGTTACTTGTACTGAAGGATATCTGCCAAGTTGGAGAAAAGATGAAGGATAAAACCCAATGTCATAACTAGGTCCTTTGGAAAAAAATGCTTAAAACTGAACTCCAGGCAGATATAGATGGCACAAATCAATGCAATTCCATATTCATTATTACATTCCTAAATGTCTTTTTTTTATAAATGCAAGTATTGTCAGTACCTGAATTTGACTTGGTCTCAGACTCCTGCACTCCCTACACAGACTGGGGGAGAGAGAAGACTACATTTCATCTCTGTATTTATCTATTTGCTGAGAGTTTAGCTTTAAGGCTGGGTTCACACTATTGCGAATTGTGGTTTCCCCACATCTAATTCGCATGTCAGGAGACTGTGATTGGCTGTCAATGGAGCTGGTTCACAAAGCTCTGAGACGGGAGCGGAGCGAATTGCACAGCAGTCCTGTGCGTCGTCTAGTCCGTTTCAGGTCTGAATTCAGCCAATTCGGACCGAAATCGGACCTGAAACGGTGAACAGGGATGCGCCGGACTCCTGCTATGAGACGCTCCGTGCGGCAGTGTGAACCCAGCCTAAAGTATTAAATGCAGCATGTCAGGTGTTAATTACATTGAGTTTTGAAATATTTGTATATAATCAGTTGACCCCCTTACATTGCAAATGATGGGCAACTAATATGAAGTCAAGGACTTAACACCTTGAAAAATGTTGCAACTCTGCGAGGAAAAGGAGCAGTAGCTGTGTGGAAAGGACTTATTTTTTTTAGGTTTTTTCACGTGTATTGATTGTTGGAGGCATGGGTACTGCCTTTAGATTGGTCATTAGCAGCGGGGAGGAAAAATTCTAAAGCTGGCTACACACACAATACAATCTAATTCTATAAAATCATTTCAATTTACCAACCATTATGTAGTGTAAGGCCCTAACTGGTTAACCACGGAATTGATTGTTTAGGCAGCCCCTTGCATTATATGGTTGCTAGTAAATCCAAGAGACGACATACAGTCATGTATCATGTGTAGTCTTTGTATGGTTAAGAGAGACACTGATCTAATGTTTCAGTTTAATTGCTAGTAACTGATTTGACGTTGAAGGAATTAATTTACAGTTTAACACAATGTGATTAGATGCATCTAGTTGTAGAATCAGATTATATTAGTCTATATGTCCTCTGTATCTTAATCTTTTTTGTGCACACACATTAGTTGCCTCCTGTATACCTTTAAGAAAAGAAGACTTTCAACCATATTTCATCACAGGGCACATCATATGAAGCACCCATACAAAAAAATGTCATTAAATGAATATGACTTTCCTTTCTGTAGCTCCAGACACATTGACCCATGACCTTTAATACTTAAGGTATGCTAAGAGAATCAACTCCTGCATACAAAATCCTCCATATGTGTTCCATATGGAGTGGAAAAACACCACTTATTTCCTAGAATCGAGCTTCAAACTAAAAGTCATATATTAGAACAAAGCCTTAGATGTCGATAATGATATAAGAAAAAATGAGATGCACGCAGAGATGTTCAATTTATTAAAGCCCAGATGCAGCTTTTATTTTATTTTAAACTTTATTTGGGAGATAATGCAGGTTAAAAGCTCTATTTTTCATGAAGGTAAACTGTGAGGCACAATCGTAATCTGAACCGACTGTGACACCATCTGTGTCCATACTTACACATTGCAGCATGCTGCTGCTTCATTTAGGTTTGCTTGGACACTTTGGATCCTAATCAAATTACAGCACATAGCTTACATATGCAAAAAAAGAAGAATTAGAAAATATTAGTTAGTGTGCTCAGCAATTGTTGATGAATTGTATGGTCACCAAGGTGAGGAACAGCTCATAACTGCCACAAATAATCTTCTCATTTCTAGATGTGATCACACAGTATTAATGTTTTTTTTTTAATATTCATATGAAGGAAATCCACTTAATATAATCAATCTAACAATGTGTATATGTATGTATATACATACTAATTTACTAATTACCTAATATACTTTGTGTGTCCACTTTACTAAGGACCAGGCCTATCTTTTTAACATATGTCACAGGGAAAATCAACCTTGCCTGCAGTTTGCAGCATTTTGCCAGTGCTGGTCTAACATCAAAGTTAAATAAAATACAAAATATTGTATTGCTGGGACAGTAAGTAGCTGCTTAGATTAATTTAGGATAGTTAGATAGTCCTACTGGGACACATATGTATATAGACAAAATATGTTAGGGTATCCACAGTTGATATAGAGCATATTTGACATGTAGCTGTAGCAATTACACCCATTTTTTGTGGTCTTTCTAGAGCAGGGATCTCCAAACTACGCCCCCCCCCCCCCAGCTGTTGCAGAACTACAAGTCCCATGAGGCATTGTAAAACTCTGACATTCACAGACATGACTAGGCTTGATGGTAATTGTAGTTCCAGAACACCTGGAGGGCCATAGTTTGGAGACCCCTGTTCTAGAGTATATTAGAGTTGATGAACTTTAAACTGGATAAGTCTATCAGTGGAACTAATGGTATCTTTTTAAAGTATACCAATTCCATATCTTTCCACTGATTATCTTCTAATGATGGTGTTAGGTGCTTCCATTAATGTAAAGCTGCTTGGAATGGACAAGCAGTGTGGGTTTGTCCATAGTTCCCGTATTCATAAATGTATGTATCTGTGAGGTAGCTAGAGAAACAACAGTGAGCATGCCAAACTGAGATTGAACTGCATGGGGTAAAGTAAGGTACCCGCAAAAGTGCTTTTTTTGTGATCGATTTAAGATTTTTTAATCTGGTCAAAAAAGACAAAGGTTCCATTCACAAAAATATTCAATAGTAGAGTGATATCTAGAATCTGGATGTCCATAAAGTTTCTTGTTCCTTGTAGTTGGCTCATATTCCATATTGAAGTTCTAGAGGAGAAACTAGAACTTTGAAGATAGGTTTTGTCCTCAGATAAAAGCCATATTTTTTACCACTACATCTAGAGCAGAAAGTGTGCTACAGTTCCTAATTTATTATAATAATTTATAATCTACTGTATCTGTCAGGGAGGCAGAGAGAGTTTGTTGGTATAGCCATTTATAGACATAGGACAGCTGGGAAGCCAGCAAATAATTAAGGAAACTTGGTTGAACCAATCCCCCTTCTGACATGGCAGCCTGTAATGCTTGTTTTGCTGTAGGGGATGTTTTTTGCTCCAAATAAAGGAGGCGATCACAGAGGCTTTTTTTTGTGAATCTTCTAAGAAAACACAGTATCAATAGACTCCTACGAGCTGCTTACACTATGCATTGCTGTAACATGCAGTGCATGTTAAGTGCATTGGGATGCAGTGGCGTTCATTCTCAACTTCAGAAGTGTGGTGCACATACTGCAATGCGCAACAGCACACAAATGTGTGCTGCCGCACTGCAACAGGTCTGTGTGCAAGGTGCGTTGGGTGCATTCAAATGAATGGCAACACATTACAACGCATGTAATGTATATTAGCACATTGACTTAGTGTAAACGGTCCATTTTTCCAGCCAAACTTTTTATTTTTTATTTTTTGAGTAGCCATGGAAAGACTAAATATTTCTGTCAAATTTTGTACTGTTTTCTATGACGTTGTTGGGGAGATTTTAGAAGATAATAGGAGCAGTTGTCATTGGCGCAAGACACCACAAACAGTCAGGCCTCATTCACACTTGAGAGTTTTGTAGCTTGTAGTTCTAAGCTCAAAAAGACTCAAATAGCAAAAGCCCATTGTTTTCGATAGCCCTTGTTCACATCTGAGCATTCTGTTGCTTGTAGCAAAATGTCTGCCGCTCAAAAAAAGTACATGAGCTACTTTTCAGGAAGAATGTGTTTTTGTCCCCATAGAGTTAAATGGAAACTCCTTTTTTAAAATGTTTTGACCCACGTTTTCTGCTCAAACAGCAGCTCCCTGCCCCTTTTTCAGCAGCACTCCACACCTTTTATTTGAAAAATGCCTGACAAAAGCTACAAAAACTATCAGTTCTGCTCCAAAAAACACTTGAAAATGTGACCCTTAGGTGTGAATGTAAACAAATCTGAAAAACTGACAGAAGTTTTAGCCTTTCTAATTTTACTGGGAAAAAAATGTTTTGTGTCAGTCTTTGCCCCACTTATGAGATTTGCCATTGCTTGCCAAGATTCCAGATAATGACTTCCTTCCCTGCTTTGTCCAAAACAAAACAAAATCACATAATGGTTTCTACTGTTATTGAGGTGTTTTGTTGTTGAAGTTTCAAAGCCTGTTTCCTAGGAATGTCTTATGAGGGAGGTTTTGTTTTATGTTGTGGGAATGCCAAAAGTGGGCAGGAGGTTGGTCATTGTTGGGTTCTACAGTGATAAAAGGAAACTTGCTCAACACCCCATCTTTGGAGAGACTTTGTACTTGTAATATTAGGATTTATTTGGTCACTGTCAATGCTTTTTTTAGGCTCTCGTTGACAAAGAGTTGAGTGAAGAAAGAGCCAGTGCCACTAATCTGAATTCCACAAAGGAAAAGTTAGAAGGTGAACTTACCAAAAAACGTGAGGAACTCAAGAATGTTAAAGAAGGATTCCAAAAGGTATTTTTCCTAAATTGTACTTTAAATATAAAAGAAAATGTGTATGGAATATTTCAGAGTATACAGTCTGTCATAACTACTATGTGTAATAAAGTGATATTGAACCTTCAGTTTTTGAAGCACCTTCAGCAGCTGATTTAATCACGGAATATGTAGCTTCTTTCAGTCTTTTCCAACTTAGGCTGGTGCCATGACCACTTCCCCAGGTTTCTTGTTTCAGGGTGGCTTCTTTCTCTTGCATCATCTTGTAGAGCCACCCTTGAATACAGGGACTAGAGTTGTATCTTCCTACACTGTTTGCATCAGTAGAAACACACAGCTCCATAGTCTGGGATTGCAGGGCACTCCCCCATTCCTCCCTCCTCGTCCCGCCTCCCTTCTCCAAAATAAGACTGGCTTGAGTCTGCATTGTCCACAGCTAGGTCCATGCACACTGGGCTTAAAAAAATATGCCAGTCCTTTTGGCAGAAAATAAATGCTCATATAGAGAATTTTTGTACAGGCGTTTAGGAGCATTTAGCATTTTTTTCTGCCATACAACTCCTTTCAAACACATAAACCAGAAGGGTTTTTTTTTTTTTTTTTTAATTCTTCCTCTGAACACTGAGCTTAAAATATGTCTCTAAACATTCTAATGTGCATGTACACATAGGATAGCACTGGGACGCTTCTACAGGCAAACCAGAAAACTCCTGTAGAAGCGGCATTTTTTAAGCCGTGTACATGGACCCAAATAGTTTACTGGGGAATGTTTATTGTGCTCAGTGTGTGGTAAAATAAAAAATGCTGAGAGTTTAATACTACTTTAAGTGTTATCATTGTCATAGCTGTGTAAACGAATGGTTAAAGATATTTATGTTTCTGCGAGTGGTTGGATTTGCCTAGTGAAACATTTTCTGTTTGTTATCGTGATATTTAAAGTCACCCTGTGACAACAGGGGTGTCTTCTAAGTGAAGTCCAGCCTGTAAAAGAATAGCAACCATGTTTACCTTTTTGGCAACTCTTGTCTTCAAAAACTACCACCTTGCTAATCCCTGGCTGCTACAGGTATTCAGCACTCCTGAGTGTGCAAATACCGTCAATACCCACAATTGCATGCTGCATTTCCTCTCATTGGCTTGGATGTCGCTATAAAATGTACGCCCTGTTAGAGGAACCAAAGTGAAGTTGGTGAAGCAGATATTCAACATATGAAGAAGTGTATGCCTGAAACAGCTAGAGAGAATCAAGGCAGTGGCATTCCAGCAAAGACGCACGCCACTGGAAAGGTAAGAATAGAAGATGATGATATCTTTTAATGGGACAACACTGAACAAATGACACTTTGCTACAATGTAAAGTAGTGAGTGTACAGCTTGTATAACATTGTAAATGTGCTGTCCCCTTAAAATAACTCAACACACAGCCGTTATTGTCCAAACCGCTGGCAACAAAAGTGAGTGAAAATGTCCAGATTGGGCCCAAAGTGTCAATATTTTGTGTGGACACCATTATTTTCCAGCACTACCTTAATTAACCCTCTTGGGCATGGAGTTCACCAGAGCTTCAGAGGTTGCCACTGGAGTCCTCTTCTACTCCTCCATGATGACATCACCGAGCTGGTGGATGGTAGGGACCTTGCGCTCCTCCACCTTCCATTTGAGGATGCCCCATAGATGTTCAATAAGGTTTAGGTTTGGAGACATGCTTGGCCAGTCCATCACCTTTACCCTCAGCTTCTTTAGCAAGGCAGTGGTCGTCTTGGAGGTGTGTTTGGGGTTGTTATCATGCTGGAATACTGCCCTGCGGCCCAGTCTCCGAAGGGAGGGGATCATGCTCTGCTTCAGTATGTCACAGTACATGTTGACATTCATAGTTCCCTCAATGAACTGTAGCTCCCCAGTGCCTGCAGCACTTATGCAGCCCCAGACCATGACACTCCCACTACCATGTTTGACTGTAGGCAAGACACAATTGTATTTGTACTCCTCACCTGGTTGCCACCACACACGCTTGACACCATCTGAACCAAATAAGTTTATCTTGGTCTCATCAGACCACAGGAAATGGTTCCAGTAATCCATGTCCTTAGTCTGCTTGTCTTCAACAAACTGTTTGCTGGCTTTCTTGTACATAGTCTTCAGAAGAGGCTTCCTTCTGGGATGACAGCCATGCAGACCGATTTGATGCAGTGTGTGGCGTATGGTCTGAGCACTGAAAAGCTGACCCCCCCTCCCCCCCTTCAACCTCTGCAGCAATGCTGGCAGCACTCATACGTCTATTTCCCAAAAACAACCTCTGGATATGCCGCTCAGCGCGTGCACTCCACTTATTTGGTCGACCATGGCGGGGCCTGTTCTGAGTGGAACCTGTCCTGTTAAACCGCTGTATGGTCTTGGCAACCATGCTGCAGCTCAGTTTCAGGGTCTTGGCAATCTTCTTATAGCCTAGGCCATCTTTTTGTAGAGCAGCAATTCTTTTTTTCAGATCCTCAGAGAGTTCTTTGCCATGAGGTGCCATGTTGAACTGCCAGTGACCAGTATGAGAGAGTGAGAGCGATAACACCAAATTTAACACTCCTGCTCCCCATTCACACCTGAGACCTTGTAACTCTAATGAGTCACATGACACTGGGAGGGAAAATGGCTAATTGGGCCCAATTTGGACATTTTCACTTAGGGGTGTACTCACTTTTGTTGCCAGCGGTTAGTGGCTGTGTGTTGAGTTATTTTGAGAGGACAGCAAATTTACACTTATACAAGCTGTACACATACTACTTTACATTGTAGCAAAGTGTCATTTCTTCAGTGCTGTCACATAAAAATATATAATAAAATATACAAAAATTTGAGTGGTGTACTCACTTTTGTGAGATACTGTATCTGTATGTATATATGTGTGTATGTATGTGTGTGTGTGTGTGTGTGTGTATATATATATATATATATATATATATATATATATATATATATATATATATACATTTTACATTCACCAAACAATTGCCGGTTATGTGTGTGTGTGTGGGAGGGGGGGGGAGCAAGGGTAGGAGGGAAAGGGTATGCAGCGTAAGTCCTATGTATGTAAATTAAGTTTGTTAAGGTGTAAGTGGAAAGCCCAAGGTCATTTATAAACAATTCAGAGGTTATTCTTTATTGCTGGTGGATAAAATGAGTAAAGCTTTAAAGAAAAAATGATGTTTTTTTGCATTTTTAGAACTGTAAACTTGAGTAACAATTTTCTGAAAACTATCAATTCCATCGGCCCCAGGGATTACTATGTAGGATGACAATGGGTAAATAATGGAAGCACAAGCAACTATCTTTCTTTGGATTAAACTCTATTCAAAGTATGTGCTCTTCTTGCAGCAAACAAGCAGTTTAGAGGAAGCCAAACAGCTACTGATTCAGCAGAAGCTTGAGCTGCAGGGTAAGCTTGAGGGCTCTACTACAGCTCTTCAGCAGGAGAAGAAACTACAGCAGACCTTAAAAGATGAAATGAAAAGGAAGGAAGACGAATGGAAAAAGCAGCATATAGAGCTGCAGAATAAACTGGTAAGTCACCAATGTCCCTAGCACATCTGAAATAAGTATTATATGTAATCTGGTTGTCTACTAAATTCGCTAGGTTAAAACATTACTTCATAAAATATGCCTCCAGTGGTGCTTAGCTGTGAATACATTTACCATGTTTTAGAAGAAATCAATGCAGTTGCTCCTTCCAAATAACTTGTGTTCTTCTCATTTTGCTCTTTTTCTATGCAACAAATTAGACTACAGAAACAAAGGAAAAAGAGGAGCAGAGGAAGAAACATGAAGAGAATGAGTCAAAGCTCAATATGCAGATCACTGCTTTAAATGAGAATCTCGCTACTTTGAAGAAAGAATGGCAGAGTAGTCAGCGTAGAGTCAGTGAGTTGGAAAAGCAGACTGATGACCTTCGAGGAGAGATTGCAGTGCTAGAGGCAACGGTCCAAAATAACCAGGATGAGAGACGTGCGCTTCTAGAAAGGTGGGTTCTATGCCATTTTTCTGGGTAACTTTCACCACACATTATCTGAAGATAAAGTTTTGTTAACCTTTATATTAGAGGGGGAGAATGGAAGATGCATTCATTCAAGGACTGCAGTGTTCTGTGCGCGTATTACTCAAACAACCATTTACATTACCCTCATGTAATATGTCCTGCATCTGTCATCCAATGTTTCGCTACAGTGAGTGACTTCCTTCTTATATTCCTAGAGGTATCTCTACATAGATTTTGTAAGTTCCAAAAATGCTTTGACAAAACCAAACCATAAATTAAGCTCATGGCAATCTGATTGCTTGTTTTTTTAGAACAGCCATTCTCTACCTGGTTCCGTGGAAGCCTAAAGCTTCCTCCAGAGGTTGCTAGGTGTTCCTTGAGTTTTGGCTGATTGACCTCCTAATTGATGGTGCCTGCATAATTCCAGGGCCAACACCACTTAGCAGAGGCAGCTGCATGACACCAATTATCTTTTTAGCTGTCTGTAAGGGTGGCATCCTGACCACCACTGCAAAGACAGACATTTATCCTACTGGCTGTGAATGTAAATGGAATTTTGCCCGTTGACCTGAACTGGTTTTAATAAGTGCTCCCCAACACCAGAAAAATATTTTAAGGTTTCTGGGATACAAAGGTTTAGAGAGGCTGATTTAAAAGGTAAAACCTTATTGATTGCAGTGGGCAGCAGCTACAGTTCTTTTGCTCCAATCTTAGTTGAATTATCTTGATGATGTGGGGTTTATATTCCAGTAAAATATTGGTGAAGTTAAAGTGGAATGCTAGGCACACATTTATTCTAGCTTTGGATGGAATGGGGAAGAGTTAGAAGCGTTTTTTTTTTATTTTTTATTTTTTTTTTTACTTTTCTGCTTCTTTACCTGCCTACTTCCTGTACTAGAAGCACAGCAGAAAATGAGAAGAAATCTTGACAAAGTGAAGACAAATCCTGCTACTGACAGTTGTCCCTTTTCTGATTTCCTCTGTTTCAGTGATACTGCGATAGTTTGGGTTCACCAGTTGCTCTCCCACCCTAAGGAGTGTCATTTAGGCATTCTGGGCAACCAAGGCTACACTAAATATGATGTGCAGTATTCACAGTGTAGTGTACACTTTCTGCATCTGTAAGATGCTGAGAGTAGGAACCAAGTGGTGAGAAAGTGTAACTCCAGGGCTCATGCGTAGGAGTTAAAGTATAACTAAAGTCTTTTTTTCTTTATCATACATCATGGGACACAGAGCCATAGTTATTAACTTAATGAGTATATAGGCACCTTCAGGTGATAGACACTGGCATACCCAATCCAGAAAGTTCACTCCCTATATAACCCCTCCTCCTTCCAGGAGTACCTCAGTTTTTTCGCCAGTGTCTAAGGTGTTGTTCACAAGTGAAGATGTGCTCTGAAGAGCTCCAAGCTGGAGGGATCCCATGCTGGATTTAAACAGCCTCCATAGACCGGATCCATCCAAAGTGCCACTAAGGCCAAGGTGGTGGTACCCGGGCCTCGCTTAAGAAGAACAAGGTTTTGCCTGTAATGCCTCTCTTTGTAGGGCTGGACCCCAGGACCCAGGACTTTTTTGGTCATGCTACATTACCTAAAGTTTTCCTGAGAGGTGCTATACAGGTCCAAGGCAGTGGACCCCCCCCTATATTAGGGACTTGGTCCTTGAAGGTTTGCTAATGCAGCCCGCCGTGATGGGTGAAGTTTGGATCTGTCTGTTACAGCAGTATCCTGCAGCGAGGAAAAGGTAAGGGAAGAAGCCTAGGAACTTTAAAAAGTTCACCTATGCTTTTTTCTTACATAAAGTAAAAATGTTTTCATGCCTAAAGTCTCCACTAGAGGGAGTAAATACATACCTTAGTATGTTGCTTCTTAGTCAGCTCAGAAGTCCCAGCTAAACAGCACGTGTGTGGTCTCAAAAGCCAGGGGGTATCCTCATCCTGAACATTTCAGGCAGCGCTTTTTTTCATCTAGAGTCTATCTATATTTCCCCATAGAAGGTTTTTTAAACCTCCCGCCGTCCAGCCCTCCCTTGCCTCCCCTCTCGCTCAAGGAGCGTGTCAGCTATCCGTGCGCGGACTAGGGCTAATTAAAACCAGAGGGGGACGTTGATTGATGGAGGGGGCGTGGCTAAGGCGCAGCGCCGTGTGCAGGACGTAAGTATAGGCCGCAGGCGCTGGGGACAGAGACAGACGCTCACATCTTACAGCTGCGGCGAACACACAGGACACAAGATCACTGGGGGCTCGTAAGGGATGCAGGCATTTCCACTACAGGAAATAACATTGATAACAACTAAGGCTAAACTTTATTAGCATTGTCTTTTGCTAAACTATTTTGCTCAGCGAGTTGTGCATTTACTTAGTGTCTCTGTTTTTTGTGCTCAGCACTATGGCTCCCACTAAAGACACCCCAAAGGTACCAAAAATTCCACCCCCAGGCACTATGAACTCGAGTCGTGTCTCCACACTGTCATCCTCACCTGAGATACCATATATGGCAAGCCAGGGTGAGTCATTGGGACCAATTGGTGGTGCAACTGCTTCTTACATTTCAGCCCCTGTATACGTGACTGAAAATGCGTTTTCCTCCACCCTGCAGGGCTTAGAAGGAAGATTAGCAACTTTAATTGCATCTTCTATCCAAAAGGATAGGAAGCGTGTTAGATCCCCCTCCCCCACCTCAGACCCCTTTCCAAGAGAACAGTGGGTAGAGGATGAGGGGTTACGCTCAGGAGATCAGTAAGAAGGGCAAACCGTTTACTCCTCTGCAGAGGAAAACAACGGTGGATGAACCTTTTTCAGCCTCGCAATCCAAGAAATTGCTCATACAATCTCTTATGGGGCGTACACACGGTCGGACTTTTCGACTGGACTGGTCTGCCGGACGCTGACGGACCAAATCCGGCGGACAATCCGATCGTGTGTGGGCTTCACCGGACCTTCAGCGGACTTTTCCTGCCCGCTAGGGCAGTTATTGGCTACTGGCTATCAACTTCCTTATTTTAGTCCGGTGTACGTCATCACGTACGAATCCGTCAGACTTTGGTGTGATCGTGTGTAGGCAAGTCTGTTCGTTAGAAAGTCCATCAAAAGTCCGCTGGAAAGTTTGTCGGACCAGTCCGGTCGAAAAGTCCGCCTGTGTGTACGCAGGATTACAGAGATGCTTCGTGGCTCTTTCAAGCTACCTCTAGCAGAGTCAGCTGATAGTTCTGTTTCTTCTTTAGGCTCCTTAAAACCTTCACAGCCTTTGCATGCGTTTTCTGTACATGCATTATTAGAAAAGCTTATTTATACTGAATGGGATCACCCAGATAAGCATTTTCTCCCTCCAAAGAGATTCACAGCACTGTATCCTATGGAGGAGAAATTCACCAAAAGATGGAAGGTACCAGCAGTTGATGCTGCGATTTCCAGTGTGAATAATAATCTAACTTGTCCAGTGGACAATGCTCAAATGCTTAAATCCAACTGATAAAAGATTGGAATTTCTCTTAAAATCCTCTTTTTCCTTGGCAGGTGGGGTTACTCAGCCTGCAGTCGCTGCAATAGGCATCTGTCAGTCCGTAAGGGACCAGTTTAGACAGGCCCTTAAAGAGGTCCCTGCACAACAGGCCCGCGATTTGGCCAAACTACCAAAGGCGCTATGTTTTGCCATAGACGCCATGAAAGATTCTATTCACCAGGGGTCCCGCCTTGCGCTTGTGCTAGTACACATGCGTAGGACCCTGTGGTTAAAAAATTGGTCAGCCGAAGCACCTTGCAAAAGACTTCTGACTAGTTTCCCTTTTCATGGGGATTGACTATTTGGGGAGGATTTGGACAAATACATCCAAACGATTTTTAGTGGGAAGGGTACTCTTTTACCAGTCAAAAGAAAGTATAAACGTCCTTCATTTAAACAGACCCTTTCCCCTGTGCCAGGGGCATGCGCCTCTAGGCAGTGGCGACGGCCTCCACCGTCAAGACTCTAGAGGAAAGCCTCAGGGTCAGGCCCAGGCACAGAAAAAGACTTGGGGCCGGAAATCTGCAAAGCAGAATACTAAAGTCTCATTATGAAGAGGCGCCCTTCCTCACCAGATTGGGGGGAATGCTTCTGCAATACTCAGAAGTCTGGCAAGAGGAAATTCAGGACAGATGGGTCATCTCCACGGTGCCTCTAGGATACAAACTAGAATTTCGGTAGTTTCCACCGTCTTGTTTTCTGAGATCAAACGTTCCCAAAGACCCAGAGAAAAGACAATCTCTGTTTCAGGCATTAGACCGATTACTAGCTCAGGGGGTGATCATACAGATCCCCACAGAAGAGCAAGGTTTGGGGTTTTATTCAAACCTCTTTACGGTACCAAAACCAAATGGAGATGTCAGACCCATTCTAGATCTAAAGAATTTAAATCGGTTCCTGAAGATCCGCTCCTTTCGCATGGAGTAGATCAGGTTAGTAGTTTCTATCCTACAAGGAGGAGAACTTCTGGCATCTTATCAACATCAGGGATGCAATTCTGCATGTCCCTATATCTCCCGCTCACCAAAGGTTTCTGCGGTTCGAAGTAGAACAGCAGCACTTTCCGTTTTGTAGCCTTGCCCTTCGGGCTAGCCACAGCACCCCTGGTGTTCACAAAAGTACTGGCGCAACCTCTAGCCAGATTAAGGGCACAGGGCATAACAGTTTTGGCGTACCTAGACGATCTATTGCTAATAGACCAAACGGTGGCTCGTTTGGAGAAAAGTGTACGCATTACAACCAACTGCCTGAAAAATCTGGGTTTAAAACCATTAAAAAGCTAGAGTATTTGGGTCTTATCATAGATACAGCCCAGAAAAATGTGTTCTTGCCTCAGACAAAATTCAACTCCATAAGAGAGTGGGTGCGGATGTTCGGTCAGGTCAAAAGGAGATCCCTCCATTCGCCTTAGCATGAGGTTGTTAGGAGAGATGGTGGCTTCATTCAAGACTGTTGCAAAACAGTATCCTGTCTGCTTGGAACAAAATGATCCAAGCTTTAGACTTACCAATGTGGCTGTCCCCAAGGGTGTCCCAAAGCCTCAATTGGTGGTTACTAACCCAGAATCTGCTGAAAGGAAAATCCTTCAGACCAGTTATCTGCAAAGTGGTAACGACAGACGCCAGCCTTTCAGGCTGGGAAGCAGTACTAGAGAAGACAACTGTCCAGGGACAGTGGTCAAGATCCAAAAGAGCCTTGCCCATCAATATCCTAGAGATTCGGGCAGTGCGTCTCATTCTGAAGGCCTGCACTTCCAGGTTATGGGATTGTCCTGTCAGTATCCAATCCGACAATGCCACAGCGGTGGCATATATCAATCACCAAAGGGGCACCAAGAGTCTTGCAGCGCAGACAGAGGTGAACCATATTCTAACTTGGGCAGAAAGGAATATTCCGTGCCTATCGGCAGTCTTCATTCCAGGAATAGAGAATTGGCAGGCGGACTACTTGAGTCGCTAGCAGTTATTCTCAGGGGAATGGTCTCTTCACCCTGATATTTTTCAGGCTGTTTGCCAAAGATGGGGACTCTGGACGTAGATCTTCTAGCATCAAGATTCAACATGCAGTTAGTCAACTTTGTGTCCAGGACAAGGGATCCATTCGCATGCGGAACAGATGTGTTGGTGACCCCGTGGGATCAGTTCTCACTGATCTATGCATTTCCCCCTATTCAATTACTGCCTCGACTTCTTTGCAGGATCAAGCTGGAAAGAAAGCCGGTAATTCTGGTAGCACCAGCATGGCCCAGAAGGTCATGGTATGCAGAAATCGTAAAGATGGCAGTGGAGGATCCATGGTCCCTTCCACTACGGCCAGACCTACTCTCACAGGGGCCGATATTCTATCCTACCTTACGAGCGCTAAATTTAACGGCTTGGCTATTGAAACCCACATTCTGAAGAAACGTGGGCTTTCCGAGTCAGTTATCTCTACTTTAATGCGAGGAAGCCGGCTTCCAGAACTTAATATTATAGAGTCTGGAGGGCTTATGTTTCCTGGTGTGAATCCAAGGGTTGGCACCCTCGGAGGTATATCATAGGCAGAATTCTTGCCTTTCTACAATTAGGGGTAGAGATGAAGTTGGCCTTGAGTACTATTAAAGGCCAGGTCTCAGCTTTATCGGTCTTATTTCAAAGACCGCTTGCTACACATTCTTTAGTCCGGGGTTTTATGCAAGGGGTGATGCGGATTAATCCGCCAGTTAGATCACCTTTGAACCCTTGGAACTTGAACTTAGTTTTGTCATTGTTACAAAAACAGCCATTTGAACCAATACAGCATATTCCCTTAGTCCTTCTGACAAGGAAGCTGGTGTTCTTGGTTGCTATATGCTCAGCAAGGAGGGTTTCGGAATTGGCTGCTCCTTCTTGTAAAGAGCAATTTTTGATTATTCATGAGGACAGAGTGGTGTTACACCCTCGTCTAGATTTTTTGCCAAAAGTGGTCTCAGGTTTACACCTGAACCAAGATATTGTCCTGCCATCGTTTTTCCAAAACCATGTTCCAGGGAAGAAAAGTCATTAGATTGTCTTGATGTGGTGAGAGCGGTCAAAGTCTATTTAAAGACGACTGCTCAGATTCAGAAGACTGATGTCTTATTTATTCTGCCAGAGGGTCCTAAGAAAGGACAGGCAGCATCGAATTCCACTGTCACTAAGTGGATTCGGCAAGTTATAATTCAGACTTATGATTTAAGGAATAAGATTACCCCTTTTCAAGTCAAAGCGCACTCTACCAGGTTGGTTAGTGCTTCTTGGGCAGTGCGTCACCAGGCCTCCATCTGTAAGGCCGCAACTTGGTCTTCAGTAGTACATACATTCACCATATTTTATCAGGTGGATGTAAGGAGGCATGAGGTTATTGCCTTCGGGCGCAGTGTGCTGCAGGCAGCAGTATAAGTCCTCAAGTTTGGGGGTAGTTTTGGATAGAGCAGAGAGAGATTAGAATGGTGTCAGTTTTTATTGCTGTCTATGCCCCTGCTGTGGACATTCACCCTATTTGTCCTGTTTACCATTATTGAAAGTAAAAGAAAAAGAAAATCTCAATTTTGGGATGTCCCCAGAAAAATTATAGAGGGGAAATCTTCCAATGGGGCACTAGTTCTGGTGACCTGGGCGGTCCTCAAGTAACTACTTAATTTGCGGGGATTTCCTCTCACTTCCTGTTTGGCTATGGGACAGGATGTGAAGGAAAATCTCTGCAATAAGACACGGTGGAAAAGAAAAAAAAAAAATCTGACGGGTTATAACACTTCTCTACTTTATCCAAAACGAAAAAAAGTTTTGCTTGTAGTTCTACTTTAAATCATCACTGGCTCCCATGGCCAAAGAAAGAATGTGTCTGGTACAGAAGAACTGGAGAAGAAGGTGGGGATGGGCATGGACCTTGCATCTCTGGAGGATGATGGGCTCTTCCATAATAAAAGGATGTGACTCATAAAGATGTACAATAAGTAAAATCTATGGGCTCCTTGGTGTAACCAAAGAGGATTTTGAAGTAGACAATTTTTCGTATGTTATCTACCAAATAGTAGGGCACTAAGTGGGAGTCCATGTTGGAGAGTTAATGTGGATCTGGGTTCCGTTTTATTTTTAATTTTATATTTGGTGGTATCAAGGTCACATTGCAAAAAAAGGCATAATTTTAATTTATTTATGAGAGAGGACCAGATAAGATGCAATAATGATATAAGCAGACATGACACTGAATAAATAAGCATTATCTGAGACTTAGTAAACTATTCAAAGAGAATTCTTTGAGTTTTAAACACTTGCAATAGATAATCCAATCAGTTTTTAAAGTCTATGCAAAAAAAAAAAAAAAATCCTTGATTGCAAGTGAAAGCAATGGAGAAAGAGAGAAAAGGAGCAGAGCTCACAGCCAAAATCAAAGAATAGAAAGATTAGAGGAGGAAGGGACAAACCGAGGCAACTAGGAAGAGGCAGGGGGAGAGGGAACAGTCACCAGCCCAATATTAGTCCACGAATAGTGACCTGGGGTCACACGGTATAAGTAGATTTTTATACTACTGAGAATTTACGAAGTCTGCCCAATAGTACCAGGTACTTCTAAATTTTTCATCACAATAGTCACTGTTGGCTTCTCCACCTGGGCTCTTATTTAATCTAAACAAATATATATTTCTGTGTACTCTATTGACGCATCTTAAAGTATACCCAAGAACAGAAGTCTTTATTGCAACTTACCAGTCAGCTAGACCAGGACGACAAAATTCTCAGGTGTTCTGAGGTTCCCAAGAGGGAACTGAACAGCAGAGGTACTGTGTCATCAGTTCACTACAAGAAGTTATGGGCTCACTGCATTTAACAGAATTTAAAAGAAATGTAAAGAAATGTATTGCTCTGGTATACATATAGTAAAAATAATCAGTAGCTTCTTTGAAATTACCGTATTTATTGGCGTATAACATGCACTTTTTTCCCCTGAAAATAGAGGGCAAACAGTGCCTGCGTGTTATACGCTGATAAAATGTTTTACCAATAGGGAGCGGGGATCAGGCGGTCCGCCCCGGGAGCCACCCATTGGGGGTTGTCAGGCTGGCCACCGCGTCTCTCCTGGCCCTGGGACAGCATTGCCTGCATAGTCTAAAGTTGAGAAAAAAATCACTTGCCAGCCCTTTCTCATACACCGCTCCTCCTGTGTTAATGTCATTGTAAAACGAAGCTTCTAAATATCTCAATAGCCCAGTTTTTTCTGGCTGCTCTCCTCTTCCCACGCCTCCTCCTCCCATGCCTCCTTCTCCGGGTGTAGCTTTAGATTGGAGGAGGAGAGTGGTCGCATGACCATCTATTTAACGTCAGAGGCAAGCAGTCACGTGACCAGGTCAGTGAAGAAAAATGAGCTAATGAGGTATATGGAAGCTTTGTTTTACAATATGAGTGACACAGTAGGAGCAGTGTGGAAGGGGCTCACAGTGATTGTTTTCTTAACTAGAGTATTCTGGGAGTGAAGGGGGGCTGTGTACTGGATGGCGGGAGTGTGTACTGTGCAGGGGGGGGGCTGTATACTGGATGGGGGGCTGTGTACTGTGCAGGGGGGGCTGTATACTGGATAGGGGGCTGTATACTGGGGAAGGGGCTGTATACTGGATGGTGGGCTGTGTACTGTGCAGGGGGAGGGGGACTGTGTACTGTAAAGGGGGCAGTGAAAACATGTTTTCCTTAAACTTCCCTCTTAAAATGGGGGTGCGTGTTATACGCCGATAAATACAGTACCTAAGATTCAAACATGAATTCTTAACTTATTTCATCTTTTGTTAGGTATCTGAAAAGTGAGGGAGAAATTGAAAAGCTGCAAGCCAAAATTGTTGAACTACGGAAGAAGGTAGATGAAACCACTTACGCCATGGAGGAGCTTGGTAGAGAAAATCAGTCACTACAGGTAAGACTTTGACTGCTTGGACACTGTCTTACAATAAGTCAAGTTAGGTAAAGAGATTTTTAAAAGTGATTTTCCTGGTTTCCGAATTCTGTGTTAAGACTATTAAGAATAGGTCTGTTTCTACATATTGATTTGTATTGAATTAAACCTTCAGTAAAAAAAATTAAAAAATAATTGCAGGTGGACATCTTTTTATTGTAGAAGAGGCATTTTATAGAAGACTGCCTATTCTCAGTCTTTTATTAAATGTACACAGAGCTGTGTATGCCAGGTCAGCATACATTCTCGGTGCAGGGCCAATGTGCCAAGATGAATGACTCCCGTGCACGTGTGCGGGAGTCACATCATCTTCCATCAGCAAATCAAAAGGCCTGTTAAACCAACACCCAGAGGAAACCCAGGGAGATGACGGCAGCCAGAGCAGGATTTAACAGTCACTTCACTGGAACAAAGGTGAGCATTCTGCGCTTTAACTGTATCAGGTAAAATGCACTGCTTTTCTATTTTCCTAATGACATCTCCCAAGAGGTTTCAAACAGTTTCTTTTTCACATCACAGATAAAACACAGTCAGGCCCTTAACAGGAAGTGGACAGAGGACCATGAAGTACAAAACTGCATGGAGTGTGGCAAAAATTTCTCTGTAACAATAAGAAGGGTAAGTGATAATATTTCCTTACACTTATGGTACAAAAACACTCCAAATGGGTGGTGCGTACATGTATGTAGGCTCTAGCGAACTACAGCAGACATCCAGCATAAACTGATCTGGATGATCTCTACTGTTTTGATTAGGAATCTCCTCCTTCTCCTTGGCTACTTCCAGGCACAACCTGACACCATCTAATATTTGTAAGCTGCTTAGTAGTGTAGTATAACTGTGAAGCATGGAGCAGTTCTTATTTGAAGAAAAAGGCAAAATTACCTGTAAACTTCTGGCAAGCGACTATTCTTGTTTTTCTTTTTTGTTGTTTTTCTTTTTCTTATCAACAATGCCTCACCTGCTTGTCAAAGATGACACACAAACCTCCTGTTTTTTTTATGATCAGTCAGTGACATCTAATGCAAAATGGGGCATTAACTATTACTGTTCTATGCATTATACAAATAATTAATACAGCCACACTAAATTGAAAAGAAAGAACAGTTCTAGAGCTTTTCATTTAAAAGTTTTTTTTGGCATCGATACCTTTCAGTTTCTGAGACACATTGAATTAGACTTTGGTGGTGTCCTAAATTCTGCCATGGACACTCCTTACCCATAAGTAATTCATCTATATTTCAGGGCTAACTGTGTCATGTGATTGATATCTACTGTCCATAGATGTCTCTTTTCAGTCCCCAAACAATCTGTATAAACTGGTGACTTTTGGCTTGTTAAGGAGGAATGATGAACCATCTCTGAATGTGCATTTAAGTTTCTGTTTAGAAAGATCAGAATGTTGGCATTTTTCTTAAAGACTCTTTCACACACTTTTTTCAGATGGATCAAGACTGAGCCACAATGTATGTCTTTGGGTGGGCGGATCTAAACGGATAATCATCCATTTATATCTGAATACAACCCTGACCGTTCAGGTCCTCTTTTATTTTAAATAGAACAGGGAGCATCCTTTTCTATTTAGACAGATCTGAATGGATGTAATTGGATGCCATCCGTTTACACCTGTTACCTTTTATGTCCATTTATAGACAAGAAACATTTCTTGTTTATAGTTTTGTCACCTATGATTGGCTTCTGCAACAACTAAAAAAAAAAAAAAAGGATGCAAAAACGGATGTTGACTCATGTGAACTGAAATACAAACTGATCTGAACTGAAGATGGATGTACCAACTGATGTAAACTGAATCTGTTTTTTATTAGCAAAAAAAAATGACTGAATGGATGACTCCCTTATGAAATTCCCTTATATTACGTTTTTTAGAAACTTGTACACAGAAACTAGTTTAAACATTCTGATTGAGTTTCCCACTTCCTCTTTCTGCTTTTCTTCACGACCCATCAGTTAATTTGAAGCTTTTCATAAATCACCAGTAGATCATCAGCCCACCTCAATCAAACATTTGTTGATGTTGGAAAGTCTAGGGTCTGGCTTGCACATTTTATCTCAGCTCTTGCTTGAGTGAGTAATAGGTTGTCGTTACTTAGTTTCTTAGTTCAGCACTTTACACTATAATTGCTTTTATACCCTATATTGCCAAACTTTTGTGGACACCTGACCATCACACCTATATAGGCTTGTTGGACATCCCTTTCCAAAATCATATGCATCAATATAGAGCTGCACTTGCAACTATAAAAACCTAAATTCTTCTCAAAAGGCTTGCCACAAGATTCTTCTAATTCTTTTTACAAGATTCTTTCTAATTGTACATCACAGGACACAGATGACTTTATATTCGTGACTATTTGTGATTTCCTACCACCTTCAGGTGAATGGACACTGACCAAAAAAAAAAGCAGGAATCCCTGCCCAGGTATAACCCCTTTCAGCTCAGCTAAGCCTCGGTTTGTAGCCAGTGTCTTTAGGTAATGGATGTTCCTACAGATTTTTCTCTTTAAAGAGAAACTGCAGTCTGCTCACATAATATGTAATAAAAAACATCTTTGCCATTCTGAAGCTTCCCTCCAACCACTTTGCATATTATTTTATATATACTGTGATTCTGTACTTGCCAAATATGCTGCAGAAATCTCCCTCCACTGAGTCTGGCTGCAATAATTTTAACTGTGAGCAGCTGAAGCTACGGCCTGTTTACTTCCTGGATTTACACAGAGGCACGCCTCCACCGCTGCAGCTCTCATTGGCCCTCTTTTGACTCATCCCCACTCCATTCCTGGCAAACGGGAGTGAGAGAGAGCACTGTGCATGATGTCATAAGCCTAGGCTTTTTTACAGACAAGAAACAGGAAGTGGGCTGTGTAAGGTATTAACTACCAGAAAAAAAATGTTTTACTATCCAAAGTTAAAACAAGGAGTGCAGAGGATTTAATAGATGGAAAAATTAAAAAATGACTGAAGTTCCACTTTAAAGATTTTCTTGCACAGGCCTAGTTCCCAATTTTTCTGGCCTGTTCTGACGCCCTTGATAGGATAGAGGAGGGCTTCATCCTAACCCAGAGAAGGTGTTTTCATGTCAAAGCATTTTGGCTGTTGACCTGGTCATTTCCTACTTGAATAAGACCCTGACATTACTGGTGGAGGGCCTGGTCTTTAAAGACCCCTTGGATAAGAGGCTAGATGCCCTCTTATTGCATCCTTCTCTCTGGTAAAAGTGGCTCTGCAGCCTGCAGTGACTGCAGTTGGAGTTTGCTAAGCCCTATTTCTCCAATTTAGAAAATCAGAGCCTGAGGATCCTGCATTATGACTGCTTCTGGAGCATTTTGTTAGAGCCGTGAATTTCTTGGCAGATGCCTTGAAAGATTCAATATGGCAGCTTTAAAAGGTGGGCACCATATCTGTCCACATGAGTGGGATCCTATGGCATAAGTGTTGAAGCAAATCATGAGGCTTCCCTTTGAGGGCAAATGCTTGTTTGGACCATACTTGGATGCCTTCATTTGGAGGGTGACTGTGGGTAAAAACACTCCTACCCCTAAAAGAGAAGCTGAAGGTAACCGGTCAGAAATCCAAGAAGAGTTTCTTTAGTAAGGACTAGCCTCGGGCTCCCTGTCCCTGGCAAGAAGAAGTGGATCCCCAATCCTCAAGTTCCAGAGGCATATCCTTTGCACGGTGATTGGGTGCACCCCCCTCGCATGGGTGATGGAACGTTTATTGGCTGCCTGGACTCAGGAAGTCATAGACGACTGCAGCATGGTGTCCAGAGGCAACAAGCTGGAGTTTTTCTGCTTTTACCCCTCCATGCTTTATGGACTCCATGGTATTTTTGGATCCACAAAAAGAGCAGTTTTGTTTGCGGCCATACAAAAACTGCTGTCCCAAAGGGTCATCACACCTCTGCTGTGCTGAGGAGAGGTCTCGCTGCTTCTAATCCAACCTGTTCATGGTTCCCAAGCCAAATATCGTAGTCTGGCCTTTTCTGGATCCTAATGCCGCGTACATCCGACCGGACTTTCCGTGAGAGTAGACTGTGACTGTCTTTCCGATGGAGTTCCGACGGAGTTCCTCTGAAACGGACTTGCCTACACACGATCACACCAAAGCCCATTCGTTTAGAATGCGATGACGTACGATGGGACTAGAAAGAGGAAGTTCAATAGCCAGTAGCCAATAGCTGCCCTTGCGTTGTTTTTGGTCCGTCGGACTAGCATACAGACGAACGGTTTTCCCGATAAAAGGTATTGAGTCTGTTGGAAAGATTTGAAACATGTTCTATTTCTAGGTCCATCATAATTTTAGAAAGAAAAAGTCATATGAAGCCCACACATGATCAGAATGTCCGACGGAATGATTCCGTCGGACCTTTTCTGCCGGAAAGTCCGGTCGTGTGGTTGCCTCACCAGCAGTTTCTGCGATTCACAGTGGTAAATTGACACTATCAGTTTGGGGGTTTGCCTTTTGGTCTGTCCGACCAGTGAGGTCATAACAAAGGGAGTGGAGCCCCATAAAAGCAAAGCTGCCTGCCCTTTACTGACTTCATTGGTCAGACCTAACAGCTGCCTTCAGACCTGCCCACCCCGACATCATCATTCAATTTTGACAGCTTCCTCTCTTCCCGTGCAGCTGTGAATACCACTTCTTTGCCTGTCAATTTTGTGAACTGTGCCTGATGCTTTACACTGCCACTTTACTGCAGGTCCTGCTTGACTGCCTTGGCTGCTGTACCCCTTGGTATGCTATGCTGGTTTCTGCATGCTGTTCATCCAGTATTTTACATGTACTGTAAATGTGCTATTGTCAATAAATATGATTTCAATACAATTTTACTAACTCCAGCACCCTCTCTTCTGTTTCTTATATTGCCTTTGGAGATCCTTCCCAGATCTTTACTGAGGAGCTGCGAGAGTTCACTGAACCTTTTGTAGCACCTCTCCCATTTTCCCTCTATGGACTATTTTTGATGCACTTTGGACATATGCCAGGAGCTTGAAGTCAGCAGTACACGCTCCATGTACACATTTTTTAAATTCAGTTACCAATCAATATCCTGGCTGGTATTTAGGCTAATACATCTCACTCTAATACACTGGTCTGTTTACCTTCGGGGTCTCTTTGTCAAGGTGCAGTCAGACGATGCCGCAGCTGTGATAAACCTCCATCAAGAAGGGGACAGGAAGTCGCACTGTTCTGGAAGAAAGGAGCCTGATGGTGTCTTGGGCAGAACTTCACATTCCAGTCCTCTCTACCATACAAATTGACAGGCAAATTTCTCAGCCATTAGCAGCTGAATCTGGGAGAATGTATCCTTCACCCAGAGGTGTTCACAGAGATTTCCACAGAGATTACTTTGTGCTGGGGTTTGCCAGATGTTTTGCCAGATGTGGATCTCTTGGAGTCCAGATTCAACAGAAAACTAGACCAGTTTATTTCCCGAACCAGGGATCCTCAGGCGTTTGTGGTAGATGGATTCGTGATTCCTTGGGATCAGTTTTCCTTAATCTATGCCTTCCCTCAAGTACAGCTTCTTCTTTGCCTATTGTGCAGGATAAAGGTGGAGGGCATTATGGTGATTCTGCTTGCATTGGCTTGGCCAAGAAGAACATGATATGCAGACATTGTAAGTCTTTTGACAGACAAGCTGTGGGCTCTTCTAGATCAGCTATATTTGCTGTTGCAGGGTCCAATCTTCCATCCTGCTACGGTCACTTGCTTTGATAGCATGGCAGTTGAAGCCTGAGTTCTGAGGGATAGGGGGTCTCTGTTTCTTTAATGCCCCTAGGAATTTGACCTTCCGGAAGTTGTACATGGAAAGCTTGTACATGGAAAGCTTAATTCACCTGGTGTGAGGCTCATAAGTGTCATCCCTGACAGTATGTGGTGGGCCACACTTTGGCTTTTCTTCAGCTTGGTGTGAAGATATTTCTGGCTTTAAGTACCACCTGTATTGCCTTATCTCTTTGACCATCCTTAAGAAATTCCCTTATTGCTCCTAAAGTGTAAGTTGGTCTTTTTGATGGCTTATACCACAGCTTGCAGGTCTTTGATGTTGGCTGTGCTTTCTTGCAAGGAACAGTTTTTGGTTCTTCACTAGGAGGCCTTGGTTTCTTTGTTCCACCTGAATCAGAACATGTGGCCATCTTTTTGTCTTAATCCTAAGCATCCCAAGGAAAAAGTGCTTTACTCTTTGGATGTTGTTTAAACTGTGCAAGTTTATCTGAAGTCTACAACTTTGTTTTAACAGTCTGATTCCCTGTTTGTGCTACTTGAGGGCCCTTGTAAGGGTCAGTCTGCTTCTTGATTCACTATTTCTAGGGAGGTTCATTAGCCCATTTTGCAGGCCTATGGTATCAGAAGCAAGGTTCCTCCTTTCTGAGACAAGGCCCATTCCACCATGAGCGTCAGTGTTTTCTGGACTATTAAGCATCAAGCTTATGTTCACATTGTTAGCTGCTCTTCTCTTCACATGTTTGCCAAGTTGTACCAAGTAGATATTTATGCTTCTGCGGATGCCAGTTTTGGGAGGAAGGTCTGCGGGCAGCTTTGTAGTGGGGTTCCCCCTGTTCTGTTTTTGAGTTTTGTGCATGTTGGCCTTGAATATAAGTCGTTTGTGTCCTGTAATGTACGATTTAAGAAATTGGAATTTTTTTGGTTTGCCGGTAATATCCTTTTTTTTTTTTTTTTTTTGGAGTGCATCACAGGACAGAAATTCTTCTCCCTCCTCTCTGTTCCTCACTGATACAAAACGAAGGCTTGGCTAAGCTGGGTGGCTGTTTATGCCTGGGCTTGCCCATTTTTGGCCAGTGTTTATTCACCTGAAAGTGGCTGCATATAACTTAAGTAGTCATGAATATGATACCTTTTGTATCTTGTCATGTACTCCAAGAAAGAATTTCATAGGTAAAAATCTAAATATACTAATGTTTGCCAATAGAGATTGCAAGGCCGTTTGCTTGATTTTACGCACCTGGTTTTGGACTACAATGTCCAACAAGCTCATATAGGTGTGATGGTCAGGTTTCCACAAATAATTGGCCTTGCATTTTAGTGCTGCTAAATATATAGGTAAATATTTAGTTTCTGGGGTTGAATCATACCTTTCAACTTGCATATATGCTCTGGCCATGTTTGGTGGGTTTCCTCCAGATAAATACTGGCAGGTTTATTGACTTTCACCCAAATTGCATCTACTGTGTACATATGAGTGATAGAGTGACTAATGTGTGAGCTCTTCTAGGGGATAGGGACTGCTGAGAATTAATCTATTTGTAAACTTTGTCTATATACATTCTTATAAGTACAGTATCTCACAAAGGCGAGTACATCCCTCACATTTTTGTAAATATTTTATTATTTCTTTTCATGTTACAACACTGAAGAAATGATACTCTGCTACAATGTAAAGTAGTGAGTGTACAGCTTGTATAACAGTCTACATTTGCTGTTCCCTAAAAATAACTCCACACACAGCCATTAATGTCTAAACCGCTGGCAACAAAAGTGAGTACACTCCTAAGTGAAAATGTCCAAATTGGGCCCAAAGTGTCAATATTTTGTGTGGCCACCATTTTCCAGCGCTGCCTTAACCCTCTTGGGCATGGAGTTCACCAGAGTTTCACAGGTTGCCACTGGAGTCCTCTTCTACTCCTCCATGACGACATCACGGAGCTGATGGATGTTAGAGACCTTGCGCTCCTCCACCTTCCGTTTGAGGATGCCCCACAGATGCTCAATAGGATTTAAGTCTGAAAACATGCTTGGCCAGTCCATCACCTTTTACCCTCAGTTTCCTTAGCAAGGCATTGGTCATCTTGGAGGTATGTTTGGGGTCGTTATCATGTCGGAATACTGCCCTGTGGCCCAGTCTCTAAAGGGAGGGAATCATGCTCTGCTTCAGTATGTCACAGTACATGTTGGCATTCATGGTTCCCTCAATGAACTGTAGCCCCCCAGTGCCGGCAGCACTCATGCAGCCCCAGACCATGACACTCCCACCACCATGCTTGACTGTAGTCAAGACAAACTTGTCTTTGTACTCCTTACCTGGTTGCCACCACACATGCTTGACACCATCTGAACCAAATAAGTTTATCTTGGTCTCATCAGACCACAGGACATGTTTCCAGTAATCCATGTCCTTAGTCTGTTTGTCTTCAGTAAACTGTTTGGGTGCATCATCTTTAGAAGAGGCTCCCTTCTGGGACGACAGCCATGCAGACCAATTTGATACAGTGTGCAGCGTATGGTCTGAGCACTGACAGGCTGACCCCCCCCATCCCTTCAACCTCTGCAGCAATGCTGGCAGCACTCTCACGTCTATTTCCCAAAGACAACCTCTGGATATGAAGCTGAGCACGTGCACTCAACTTGGTCTACCATGGCAAGGCCTCTTCTGAGTGGAACCTGTCCTGTTAAAGCGCTGTATGGTCTTGGTCACCATGCTGCAGCTCAGTTTCAGGATCTTGGCA
Source organism: Aquarana catesbeiana (assembly GCF_042186555.1). Lineage (NCBI taxonomy): Eukaryota > Metazoa > Chordata > Amphibia > Anura > Ranidae > Aquarana > Aquarana catesbeiana. The sequence goes on from NC_133326.1 coordinate 283,836,593, forward strand.
ATCTACTTATAGCCTAGGCCATCTTTATGTAGAGTAACAATTCTTTTTTCCAGATCCTCAGAGAGTTCTTTGCCATGAGGTGCCATGTTGAACTTTCAATGACCAGTATGAGCGAGTGAGAGCGATAACACCAAATTTAACACACCTGCTCCCCATTCACACCTGAGACCTTGTAACACAGAGTCACATGACACCGGGGAGGGAAAATGGCTAATTGGACCCATTTTGGACATTTTCACTTAGGAGAGTACTCACTTTTGTTGTTATAGGTTTAGACATTAATGGCTGTGTGTTGAGTTATTTTAATGGGGGACCGCAAATTTATACTGTTATACAAGCTGTACACTTGTACTACTTTACATTGTTGTCAAATGAAAAAATATAATAAAATATTTTAAAAATGTGAGGGGTATACTCACTTTTGTGAGATTCTGTAAATAAATGTGTAGCCAGTGCATTGGTATACCACAAGTGCTATAAAATAAACTGCCTTTGTTTTGTTTTCAGCACCACTGTAGACACTGTGGAAATATCTTCTGTGCAGAATGTTCCGCAAAGAATGCCTTAACGCCTTCCTCCAAGAAGCCAGTCCGTGTTTGTAATACATGTTTTAATGACTTGCAAGGATAGTAGCTGCTCCCTACTCAGATCCCTCCAAATTACATTTAGTATTTTTTTGTTTTTTTTGTTATTGCACTTCATAAAGCACTCAAAGTACTTACTCCTTTGGATGAAGATTGTACAATTTGACAACACAAAATCCTTTTGAAATGTTTTATTGATACAAAGTAAAATTATTGTATTTTTCATGAAAGCCAAGCTTGAGGGCATCCTTCTTCTTTTTCCCCGCACATCCCTTTTCTGTTAGCTGCCATCTCCGTTATGTTTGGCTGCCTGTAAATAGTAGGCTGACAGAGAAGTAACTATGTATTTTTTATACATAAATTGACAGTAAACCAGGAATCACATAAGTCTGAAGTTAGGTTTTTGTTGCCTAATGGCAAAGCTGTAAAACTATGGAAGGATCTATTTTTTTAATGACCATACCCCTAAGTAAGCAGTGTTGTACATCAGTGTTTCTAGTTGTGCATGCTTACACATTGAGGACAAATGAATGCTCCCAAACCCCTCCAAAGTCACTTATCACTTTTCTATTTATCATTTGTACTAACGCAGATCAGTATTTGTGTACTTGCCTGAGTATTGAAAACCTTCCTTGCATCTGTGATATTTTACAGTTATGACTCTTTCCTCATTTGAATTGAAGTTACAGAGATTGGTCTTTAAAAGCCAACTCCACTGGCCAAATATTTTTATATATTCTATCTTCATGCCGTTATTTTGCCACATGTTAGCATAGTAGATATATATGTATTATGTGACTAACAACTGGGCAAAGTTCAGTACTTGAACATTAAGCAATGGCGCCAAAGTGCACCTGTCCTCTCTTTAGAACTATTTTTTGTGGGATTTTACAGTAGTATTTCATTTCCCATGAAAATAACAATTATTCGAAATTCCCAGAAACAAAATAATTGTGTACTATAGATTGTGTAATATTTTTTTCTAGAGTGCTTTTTTTTTTTTTTAATCTTTTTAAACATTTGTCATCTAATAAGCGCTGGAAGATGATTGCAAAGGACTTTGAACTCAGATGTGTTAAATTGTAGGCGTAATACTTAAGGACACAGGCGTGTTTTCCAGTTTATAGATGCAAGATAAATGTTTCTTTTTACCCATAATTGCCTACCATCACCATGTTCAGATTTAAAGCAATACAATTCTGACCACACTTAAAGCCCAGTTGAATGGCAGATGCATCCAGTATTGATTAGAGTTTGGCTGGGTTCACATATGTCCGCTGCGAATTATTATTGTCCGTTTTCACTGAGAAAAAAAAAGCATTTCTTCAGCAGTTCAGGTGCGTTTTTGATGTGGTTCTGAATTTGCAAGGCTCAAGACTGGATTTCAGTGCTGGCCAAAAGGGTGTCAACTCCTGTACTAGGAGAGCAATCTGTGCTGAAACTCTGAACACGTGCGATTCAGAAGCGTTTCCATAAAATCAAAGAGCCTGAAATTCGCACCTGAACCAGATGCCAGTACTCAGAAAATGCACAGGACTTTTTTTTTTTTTTTTTTTTTTTTTGCACTGCAGATGCACCACATATATGTGAACAGCTTCAATGGAAATCAATGTTATTTTGCATGCTATGCAAATCGGATGCAGTTCACAACGTATCCAGTTCGCATATATGTGAAACAAGCCTTAAACTCCAGGCAAACAACTAAACACACAGATAACGAGCATATATGGAAACTGTTTTACCTGCCAAATAATTTTGTATGTCTATACATCCAGTTCTGAGATTTACATAGCTGTGCAAGACACTCTGCATTCTCCTTCTGTCAGGGTGACACTTGTTAGTACATGAGCATTGCGGCAGAACTGACTGGCTCCTTATACTCCCAGTCTGAGCTCAGTTGCACAGAGACTGTAAGTGGCTGGTACAAAGTCAAATTCAGGTATACTGCTTACATTAAAATACATTCATGATGAATTATTAAAGAGCTGAATTTATTTTTATTTTTATATATGACTGGAAGCTTTGCATAGATATCTGTTATTGTTTGTAGTAATCTCTAATTGTTCCACGAGCCCAAACTAAACCCCCCCCCCTGCTTATGCTGCAGAGAAGGTCTGTTGTTGCCTGTTGGCAAAGCTCATTCTTCCTGCTGAATGAGGGGCTCTAGATCTGACTCAGCAGAGGGTGGTTGGACCTCTGCTTGAACACAGATCCATTTTTTTTTTAATAACTACAATTGGGCTTTACACTTTGCTGCTGATGATAATGCCCTAGTTAAAGTGGACTTGCTCATATCATAAACCCAGTACTAGGAATGAAAAAGCTAATTCTTAAGGTTTACCTTGGAGATAGTCAAACATGCCAAGAAAAGCATAACTCCAGACAAAAAAAATAACTCTTTGGATAATGATATGGCCATATAGGTTTTTGTATTAAAATGCCAACACTACAAATTAGCAGTATGTCCTTATCATCAGTTCCCAACTGTCTTTTTTTCCAGGCGAGATTTTATTTTATTGGAAGCTGTGCAATAATAATGACAGATCATAGTACTTGTATCATCATAGGTGCACCTAATAGATTGGTGGGGATGTGTGAATCAAAAAAGGTGACTGAAGAGAAATAAAAAAAAAATTGACACTAACAACAATTGAAATATATGTAATTGAACTTTGTGTTTAGCTATTTGGCTTGGTGTTCTTCTTTGTCATGATTCACATCTGAATAAGCACGGTCTATTCTCTGCTTCTGAATTTATTCTTTTTTTATAGATGCCCTAAGCGAACATGTTCAGAATGTGTTTTGTCAGAAAACTTCCACGGCCATTGAACTGCCTGTATCATATTCTGCTGCCTCCGTGTGCAATGCCGAGAGTTTATGAGGCTGGAAAGCTGTTCCTGACATTGAGAGCTGTTAGTCATAGCGTGTTAAATACATCCAAGCCTTGTGCATCGCCTTAACTTTATCTTTATTAGGCATCATGAATATATCTCATCAGAGGTCAGAGTAAGGCATGGAAGTAAACACACTTTCTTTCCTGCTTTTTATTCATTTACAATTTCTTTAAAGGGAGAGGCTACAGCTAGTAAAATGAACTGGCACATATTATTGTTATTATTTCAGGTACTTGTATAGCGCTGTCAGTTTACGCAGCGCTTTACATATACATTGTACATTCACATCAGTCCCTAGCCTCAAGTTTACAATCCAAGGTCCCTAACTCACATTCATACTTATACTAGGGCCAATTTAGACAGGTCAGACCTCTTTCATTTCTGTGAACTCCCTAGGAAATATTGGGATAAGCATTCTCACCTAGAAGCAAACAAAACAAAATATACTTGACTAATAAAGTTCAGCCACAACATCCTTAGACCTGTTTCACACAGGCTTCAGATTGTATAGGAGCAGTGTGAACAGCAAGCTTTTATGTAACACTTTCAGGAGGCTTCAAGCAGCATTCTCTCTTATGCCCCGTACACACGGTTGGATTTTCCGACGGAAAATGTTCGATGGGAGCTTGTTGTCGGAAATTCCGACCATGTGTAGGCTCCATCAGACATTTTCCATCAGAATTTCTGTCACACAGAATTTGAGATCTGGATCTCAAATTTTCCGACAACAAAATCCGTTCTCGTAAATTCCGTCTGTACACAATTCCGACACACAAAATTCCACGCATGCTCGGAATCAAGCAGAAGAGCCTCACTGGCTATTGAACTTCATTTTTCTCGGCTCGTCGCACGTGTTGTACGTCACCGCATTCTTGACGTTCGGAATTTCCGAAAAGATTTGTGTGACCGTGTGTATGCAAGACAAGTTTGAGTCAACATCCGTCGGGGAAAAAAAACACCATGGATTTTGTTGTCGGAATGTGCGTACAGGGCATAAGCCTTTAAAATGCCCTTTGGCTCCTGTTTGGAAACGTTATACACAGATCCTAATAGGGAGTGTTGGCTGTCACTTTAAACAAGCTGATAGCAGGCTTCAGCATGATTTCAGCAAGCTTCAAGTAGTGCTGAAGCTTGCTAGCAGCTTGTTTAAAGTGGCAATCAGCACTCCCATTAGGATCTGTATTCAGCACTTACAAACTGGAGCTGAATGGTACTTTTAAAAGCTTTAACAAAGCTTGCTGAAAGCTCTGCAAGTGCTTTGTAAATGCTTTCTGTTCACACAGCTCTTATACAAGCTGAAGCCCGTGTGAAACAGGTCTAATTTATTTGAAATGCCCACAGCAGTCTTCTCTCCACTAGTGTACCCTGCCTGAGGCTTTAATTGGCATAAAAAAAGGGTAGGTTCAGGGCGCAGAGCAAAAAAACTAACAACCCCCCCACTGGAGGGAGATGGACAGGAAAGCGTTGATTGCTGTAAGCAAACCCCCCCCCCCCCCGCCCCCCGGGTTAGGCGAACTGACCTTACCTTAGAAGGCAGGGGGAAGGAAGAGCCAGAAAAACAGGACCCGCTTCCTGATTGGCCGGGAGGAGAAGCAGGAAGACACTAGCGAATATTAATTTGCTATTGTCACACAACTGGATGGGTTCAGGGCGCAGTGCACATACTGCAGCTGCTGACTTTTAATAATCAGAGACTTACCTGTCCTGGAGTCCAACGATGTCGGCACCGCAGCTGATGTTTCCATGAGGAGGAGGGAGCCCAAGCGGTGACGTCAATACCCGCGGCTGAGGCTCCCGGAAGTGGGAACAGGATACCTGTGAAAGACAGGTATCCTGCCCCCCTACCCCCTGAAAGGTGCCAATTGTGGCACTGGAGGGGGGGGGGGGAGTACAATGAGCAGAAGTTCCACTTTTGGGTGGAACTCTGCTTTAACAGTAATTATAAAGTAGAATTGATGCATGCTAAAAAGGTCCCTCACATCTTAAAGAGCAGCTTCAGTCAGTTCTTCAAAAATTAAAAGTCAGCAGCTATAAGAAACTGTAGTTGCTAAATTTAAACAGACACTCACCTGTCCAGGGATCCAGCTCCGTCCTCACCCGAGCCGGTCTTCGAGTCCCCAGTACCGGCATTTTAATTGTGGGAAACCAGCTGTGACTACTTGCAGCTTTACAGCCGGCTTCCCACTGCGCATGTGTGAGCCACGATTCACCCTGTGAATGCGGTGATTATCCGTGCATTAAACTCCAAAGCCCAGCTCTAGTCCAAGTGTTTTAACTTCTGTTAGAATTTTATTGCTGTATGTTCCTTTTCCCCTGACAAAAAGATAGGAGTTGATGTGACACAGAATGCAATAAACACACATTCTCACCCATAGAGGGACAGAGGAATTCAATTACAGTCAACTTATTCTGACACCTACAGGATTATTGGACACTGGCAGACAGAAAAATTGTAAGCTAGCTCCAGTATAATGCCTCCTTTACCCAGCGTGCCTCAGTTTTTAATTAGAGTCCTAGGAGGATAGATGTTTTTCTCCACAGACAAAAGTCTAACCAATTTTGTGTGCTAGCCTTTTTCCTTTGTTTTTCTATTTTTTGTGGATTTCTCTATCATCAACCTAAATCAAATTTCTCACTACATTGCTGCCTGCGCTCATCTCTAAAAAGCAGCTATTAAGATCTGTGTTTTCTCAACTTAGCTTTGGAGGCCATAACTGGTCCATGGAGCTTGCCTGGAATGTGACCTTTGGGCACTGCTTTCTGCTTTGTTAAGCTTTCCAGACCTAGGTGTACTGGTTTTTTAGCTTTTGAGAGGGAATTTGAAAAATTTGGACTGTGGAATTTTGTTATTGTTCCCCCTATTTTGGTAGGTTCAGGTCAATCAGTCTTTCACTTGCTCAGGTTGTTTCCCCTCTGTATGGAGTCATTCACCACTGGCCATGTCCTTCTCCATCCTTGTCTAGAGCAGCAGTCTTTAAACTTCTACCCATGGGTCGCCGTGCTTTGCATGCCTTTATCTGGCACTATTCCTCCCGCCGATACTGATGATGAGGCGTGAATTTTCTCCTACTAAAACCAACAATAAGACACAATTTCTTCCACTGACACCAAAAATGGGGCATTATTGCTCCCACTGATACCAGGCACTATTCCTTTCCACTGACATTGAAGATGAGGTACCATTCCTTTCACTGACACCAACAATGAGGCAATATTCCTCCCATTGACACCAATGATGGGGCACTATTCCTTCCACTGACACAAACAAAGGGACACTATTTATCCTACTAACACCAACAATGGGGCAATATTCCTTCCTCTGACACCAACAAAATGGGATGCTAGTTTTCCCACTAACCCCAACGATGGGGAACTTTTCCTTTCACTGACACTAGCGATGGGCCACTATCCATTCCCTGTCACTTCTCCCCAATGGAGCCACAGACCGAAATAAAATCTTGACACAAGTTCTATACCTTCCCCACCTAATCCAAAAATAAAGCAAGGTTTGTGTGGAGTTGGATTATAATGCAGTACTTTTCAGACATGACCTAAAGTACTACTAATAACATATCTTTTAAAATCCTGTTTGGTTAGTAGAAAATCTTCTGCAGTGAATTGCTGGTTGTGTTCTAATGGTACACTGCATCGAAAATGCTACCTGCAATTAATGGCATACTCTGCAGGCTGCAGCTTTTGTGCAACTTACTTTAGCCTCTTGGACTGATTGAGGTGGTTCCCTGTCTGTAGCATAACTAAAATAAAAACCAGTACATATTCTTCAGATTACCTAGCAGGTGAAACAAATGTTAAAGCCAAACATTGTGTTGTATAGCGTGAGTGCAGGCTTTTCCCCTACAGATTATTTCTCACTTCTTGCGGTTGAATTACTAAAACTGGAGAGTGCAAAATCTGGTGCAGCTGTGCACAGTAGCCTCCAGCTTCCAACTACCGTATTTATCTGTGTATAACACACACTTTTTCCCCCTAAAATCAGGGGAAAATCGTGTGTGCGTGTTATATGCCGAACGGCTACCTCAGAGGGGAAGGAGGGAACGAGTGCCACCGAAATAGACAAAGCCGAATCTCTTGTGTACTCGGCTCTGCTCGCAGTCACGCCCAGTCCTGCCTCCTAGCATTGATGTCCCGCCATTGGACTGGTGTTATGTTAATCATAAGAGCCGGGCCAAGGGGCGGGACTGCGAGCCAAGCCGCGTACACAGGAGATCCTGGTCTGTTTATTTCAGGAATAACAAGGCTGCAGGTGCGCACTGATCATAGTGCAAAGAGGGGCAAGGCTGCAGATGGGCACTGATCATGCTGCAATGATGGGCAAGTCTGCAGATGGGCACTGATCATGCTGCAATGATGGGCAAGGCTGCAGATGGGCACTGATCATGCTGCAATGATGGGCAAGGCTGCAGATGGGCACTGATCATGCTGCAATGATGGGCAAGGCTGCAGATGGGCACTGATCATGCTGCAATGATGGGCAAGGCTGCAGATGAGCACTGATCATGCTGCAGTGATGGGCAAGGCTGCAGATGAGCACTGATCATGCTGCAGTGATGGGCAAGGCTGCAGATGAGCACTGATCATGCTGCAGTTATGGGCAAGGTTGCAGATGGACACTGATCAGACTGCAATGATTGACAAGGCTGCAGATGGGCACTGATCATGCTGCAATGATGGGCAAGGCTGCAGATGGGCATTGATCGTGCTGCAATGATGGGCAAGGCTGCAGATGAGCACTGATCATGCTGCAGTGATGGGCAAGGTTGCAGATGGGCACTGATCAGGCTGCAGTGATAGGCAAGGCTGCAATGATGGGCACTGATCAGGCTGCAATGATGGGCACTGACCCTTTTTGCTTCAAAAGTCTTTATTTAAAATGTAAGTTTTTTTTCCTGAAACGTCCCTCTTAAAATTAAGGTGCGCCTGTGCATGTTATACGCCAATAAATACGGTAGTTATTCAATTAAGCTTTCGCAAGAAAAAAAACTGGAAGCTCAACAAAAACACATATTATTATTGTAGGTGCGCTGCAGGTGCAATGCACATGTGTTGTCACATTGCAAAGATGTGAACCTAGCCTTAAAGTGTTACTAAACCCACTTCAGTAAAGTCAGTCTGTATATACAATAAAGCTTGCCTGTTATACTCACTGTGGAACCTAGGCGGTAATCCTGTGCATTGTGTTAAAAGGCTGATTGATCCTGTCCTCTCTAATCATCCCCTTCTTTTACATTCCCCCAACAATCCATCGGCTGATAGAACAGAGCCCTAGGAGGCACTCTGCACATGCTTAGTTTGGTGTGTATTTCCAGAGTTTTTTTTTTTTTTTGGGAGGGTGCATGTGATCAGCACAGGGCCAATCAGCACTGTTCAGACAAAGTCAGGGGTCCTGCAGCCTCATAGGACAGTCAAGAGGAGAATGAAAACTCCTCCTACTAGCTTTAACGAGTGCTTAGTCAGGACTGATAGAAGTAACAAGATTGCTGCTGAGAAAAGTTATTTATCAATTTATAGTTACTAAAATAATTGCATTTCCATGTTCTGTTTAGTGTGGGAGGCCAGATATAGTGAATTCAGGATCCTGGGTTTAGTAACACTTTTTAATGATGTGTATGCCTTTCTCTCCCGATGACAGTGACTCCCTTATTTAAAGCATTTGAGGGAAATCTCCCCAGTGGAGTCACAGTAATAAAACTCGAGAGTTTCTATCTGTTCCCCGCTCTAGTCAAGAATTAATAAAGGGGGATGTGAGTACACATGGAAAACAGAACCTGTTTAGCAGTCTGAGCCCTGGATTTTGGAAGGACAGTCATAAACCAACTCAACAACTATTCATCCTAAGCCATAGGACAAAAGGGAAAAGGGGGGCAAAAATGGATTTTCCTGGTACCGTCAAAAGCATTGCAATCACATAAGATCAAAAAATCTTTATTACATATATAGAGAAAATACAAAATATACATATTAAATCAAGGATTTAAAAGTAACTAATTACAATGGCTTAACTTTGACTATAGTGTTTTACCCATATTGATAAGTATGATCTATAGTTTGATGAAATATTCAGTTAGACATTAACGGTTAAACCGCTTCCTCAGGAGTTCAAAATGGGAAGATATCAATCCTATAACAAAATATATATGATTAAGGTAAAAAAAATCAATTTGAGAAGATACAAAATACTCAGTACAATTTTATCAGACGCACCACAGATGAAAAAAAGGTTAATGGGAGAGGAGTCCATTGGTCACAGTTAAGCAATTGTAATGGGTTACTTTTAAAATCCTTGATTTTAATGTGTATATTTTGTATTTTCTCTATATGTGTAATAAAGACTTTTTGATCTTATATGATTGCTGGTACCAGGAAAATCCTTTTTGCCCCCCCCCCCCTTTCTTTTTTGATCTTATGGCTTAGAATTTACTATTTCAGGATGCAGGGACCCCTCTTATAATTACATATTGGAGGGAGCACTATATATTAACTATACCTCCTACATAATGTAATGGAAAATATGTCAGATGAGATAAATATCCAGTTTTTGATTTTGAAGGGTTGAATCGTCGTAACAAAAGTGACAGCTGTAGCGTGCTTCCAAATGAACTGTTAACATTCCTGTCTGCTAAGTGTTACTGAACCTTGGTGTGAAGGGTACAGATATAAAAGGTGTGTAGGCAGTAAGTCATTACAAAGGCAGGATAGAACTGTCCATACAGGTTCTCGAAAGTGATGCATGACTATGTGTGTTACAGCAGTTTAGGAAAGGATTAGTAAACTTCCCACATAGGTAGAATAGGGGAGTAGTCTGTATGTTCAACTGAGTGGAAATTGTTAAAGTCTGTATGTCAGATGCCTGTGTTATTCACGGTTATTTTTTTTGTGAAATATAAATATCTTGAGAAGAAATGTGCCATGTGTGCTACTTGTATTTACCAATTTATGTATAATATTCCCCTAACTGCTTAAAAGTATTGCTTTGGAAAGCAGCTTGAGCGTAACACTTGTTGGCTGTCACTGAGAACAGTGCTTCATCTACCTCTAAAACACTATTGCTTTTTAGATCTGGTGGCACCACACCTTGTATTACACTGCCTACAGCCGTGGTCATCCCCCAACCAATGGCTCACAAGGTGGCGCTCACCAATTTTTTTTCATTAATTTTGCAGCAGCCTCTCATCATGCACATGCCTGCCTAAGCAGCTGCTGTATCGAATAGCTTGCATAAATATATCAAATATACGTTGCCAATTTTAAAATCATTTTATTAAAATTTTATTATGTTTAACAATATTTGACTGTTGTGTGTTCATGCCTAAAGAAAAGGTTTCATTGCAATTTCACATTTGTACTTAAAATTTGCTCTTTTCACTCATTTTAAAGTCAGCAAATATAGTTGGCATTTAGTGAATGATTAAGGCTAGATATAAATACAGGAATGTTTTAGTGAAATCGCTAGGCTCTATTGTAGATGTCGGACAGATTCTACATTTGCGTAAAACTGTGGGAATTATGTAAAGTTCTGAGACTTCATAAATGTATGTGTCACGAATGATAAAAACAAATCTATCTCATTGGTTGTTTTCTGTTCATACAGATTCTGCTTTGTAATACTAAGAGCTTTTGGACAGCATGGCTCTTCACCGCTTCTGTTGAAGGTTAGGGACCTAAAGCAGTATTAAACACCAAACCCAAAAAATTTTAAATGTATTAGCAGATTAGAACCACTAACAAATTAAAGCCAAACTCCAGCTCACACTTTTTAAGCAGTTACAGCAGTTTCTTTTTCCATTTGGGATAAAGGTTTTACATGAATAAATAAAAGCAGATCATTTTAATCACCGCTGTCCGTGTTAAGTGGTTTATCTCATCCATGAAAACTGATACATTCTGCTGGAGAGTTTGTGCTGTGAAAAACAGGCTAGCTGGCTGTATTATCAGAATAGAAGAAAGAAAACCTAAAAAGGAAACTAATACAGCCATCACATCTAAGAGTTGGTAAGCTGAACTATAAAAAAAAGTTTGCTTTTGGGTTTAATACTGCTTTAGCCAAATATGTTCGCAATGCCTTTTATTCTGAAAAACATGTACAAACTACCTCTTTTAATGTGTGTTTTTTTTTAATGACTGATGTGTGCAAGTAGTGCTAATTATGCAAATGTTGAACTCTGGTCTAAACAATATCATTTAATTGGTTCTAAATTAGGAATTCTTAATTTAACCTGTAACCAAATGAATTGCATCTTAAATCTATCTCTCTGGAACTCTGTTAATGAAATATCTGCACTGTTACGGTCAGGCTGGGTTCACACTTATGCGAATTGGATGTGGGTTTCCCCGCATCCAATTCACATGAAAGGAGACTGTGAACGGCTAGGAGTGGAGCCGGTTCAAGCAGCTCCGGGGGCAGCCCCAGCCTGCATTGAGAAAGGGTCCTGTGCGTCTTTGGCTCTGTTTCAGGTGTGAATTCAGGCAAAAATTTGCAGCTGATTCGCACCTGAATCAGGGTACAGGGATGCACTGGACCCCCTGCTGGGACTTGTGGCCACATCCATGTGAACCCAGCCTAAAAGTTTTTATGTTCCCTCTCTTTCAAATTTTTTTTTTTTTGTTGTTTGTTTTATATGCAGGAAGCAGCAGGAAGAGCTAGATCACACCAAAGTGGGTGGGAACACCCACAACTTCCAGGTGGTCAGGAACAGAGCTGGGAATTAGGGAAAAGAGATACTGCTGTTGGAGTATCCAACACTTAAAGGATATGTTTACCCTTTACAAAAAAAATAATAAACGCTCCTATTTTTGCAGGTAAAAAAACGTGCATTTGTTGTTATTTTTTTGTTGGGAGCCTGGGTGCTATGCAGGGCTCTTGCAGACTCGATGTACAGCCAAGCAGTTACATACTAGCAGGAAGCATCAACGAACTACCACAACGTTCAACAGCGCCATGGTAGTTCATTGAGAAATACAAGCCAACAGCCACAAAGGCCGTCGGACCTTGTAGTTTTCTGATTCACAAAACACTGTGAATGGATGACGTGGCCGGTGGAGCCCCGCACGGCCACATCTTTTACAGATTGTGACAGCTGGCAGGAGGGAGAAGATCCCCTGCTAGCTGTCAGGCTGGGGGGAGGGGGGGCCGGTGCATCTGTAAAATGTAACACCCGGAATATGGGTGTAATGTTACAAAAGGTGAACTTATCCTTTTTAAAAAAAAAGCGTCTTAACAGTAGGGGTATATTTAAAAATAATGTGCTAACAGGTACATTTCTTTTGCCCATAGCAAGCAGCCAGCTTCTATTTCTGCAATCCGGGTCTGAAACTGAAGGATTTTGATTGGTTTCCAACTTGCTGTAAGCAGTATGTTTATACATAAATCCTATTTTTTTTTTTTAATCCCTGGAAGGTCATCTGAAACGACGTTGGCTTTGTATTATGCTGTCAATGTAGGTGCAGCTTTGGTTACCAGAGATGTCTGCATTGCTGGATGTTGGTTAAACCTCGAAAATGCTTTGTTACAAAGAGGCTGGTCCACTGCACTTTTTCATGTTATTATCAGTTTATATAGTTAATGATTTACAGACAGTGTGAATTATATTGGTAAAACGGTTAGGTGGTAATATTCATAAGTATCCCATTCTTCTATTGCTAAAAACTTGTATTTGTGCCATTTAAGTAATCATGGTGTGCCATTAAATTTGATTGAATCTGTTTTTCATGTGCACCAGGTTGTGTTAAAAAGTCACCTTATGTCCTTAATTGATGTCCTGCAGGTCCCTGGCCTGATCAGTGGTTTGTTTATTGCCATTCATCCCTGCCAAATCACAACTCATCCCAGTTAATCAAGGGAGCAATTGAGCATTGTGGTGCTTACACCTAGTGGTACACCTAGCGGTTCACCTAGCTGCTTGGGTCAGTGAAGGATAAAACCTCCAGATGACATGAGTTTTTTTCAGCATTATTCTTACAACAACTGTGAACTTTTTCAGTTATTTTAGTGTTCTGTAATCCCTATATATTTATGATAAATCATTTTATACCGAATAAGAACACAACTAGGGATGCACCGATTACCATTTTTTTTACAATGAGTACAAGTACCAATACTTTTTTTTTTTTAGTACTTGCCGATACCAATTACCGATACCTACCGCAACTGTTTTGTTTTAACTTCAGCTGTCTGCAATGGTACAAAGCATTTAAAAATTATTTACAAATGAAATAATTTTTTTTTTTTTTTATTTAGTGCTTTTTCAATGTGAAATGTGTAAATATATGTTAATATATACGTGTAAAAATATTCGCTAACAAAGCAAACAAAAAAAGTTTTAATTGTTTATCGTTTATAAAATAGAAGTGAACAAAAGAAAAAAAAGCAGGAAAATAATAATTAAATGGAGGAGAATAGGGAGTTAATTAAGGGTGATTAGAGTAAATTAAGGGTTATTAAGGGGTTAAACAGAGCAACATTTGTTCTTTCCTTTGATCTGCAGATGAAGAAACAGAAATATACAAAAAGAAACAATGTTTCTTTTTATTTTAGTGTTTCAGGGCTGAGCAGTGTTGGTAATAAACATTGCCGGCTGCTTTTTTTTTTTTTTTTGACAGCTCCAATTACCGGACTTCTTTAACACAGGGGAGACCCACTGACAGCTCAAAGAGCCGAGCCTGAAAGTATCGGTTTCGGGTATCAGTGCATTTGCACAAATACCGATACTTGTGCAAATACTCGGTATCGGCAGCGATACTAGTATCTGTGCAACCCTAAACTCAACACACTGCAGATAATCACAAAAACAATTCTATACTATATTCATAATTGTACAATTATTTTCATGATTGTATTCCTTTATCATTCATTGTAGTCAATGGGAAGTCTAAAGCCGTGGGATTATACTGCTGCCTAGAGGAGAAATGGTTACTGGCAAACAGAAAAACTGAAGGCCAGATGACAATTACATCTTTTTTACAGCTCTGCTGTTTTGTTTTTTGTTTTTCAGTGAAGTCTCTGCTCTGCATTCCTGCTGGAACTTTTTTCTCTTCCATTTCAGGTGTGGTCATCCTCTGCCTGACTTTTGAAGTACCGTGTCTGGACCTCGCTGGGCTGGATGTGCAGAGACTGCTTGGAAGTGACCTTTGGGCACTGGGTCCCGTATAGGGTGACTTCCCAATTCTGTTCTAGCAAAAGTTGGCTGGGGTCTGCTTTCCGGGTCTAGAGCTATTGATATTGCCTCAGTGCTTGCCCTGTTTCTGAACACTCACTTAGTAAGTAGGTTGGTTGGGCTGGGCATCGGGAAATACCTTAGTTATTTAGGCCGCTAAGTGCCTTTTATTCCCCATTCTCAATGGTTTTACTTGGCACCTATGGGAGTAAGATCAATGAATTCCCTGATCAAAATTGTGGAATTTTGGATGATCTGCTGGTCTCTGCAGTGTTGGACCTTCCTAATTCCAATTCAGTTGGATAAGCCCACGGTGGTGATGTCTATCAATCAGGGATGAATCTGAAGTCTTGCTGCAGCAAGATCAGATCCTGTTCTTGGCAGAACTTTATTTCTGCCTTGTCAGCTGTGTACATTCCAGGCATAGACAATTGGCAAGCATATTTCTTCAGCCGGAAGCAGTGCTAGAGGTGTTTAAGGACCTGTGTTGCAGATGGGGGACACCAGATGTGGACTTCCTAGTCTAAAGGTACAACAAACTGAGACCGGGTTGTGTCTAGGTACAAGGTTCCTCTAGCAGAAGCAGTGGATACTCTGATTGCTCCATGGCATCAGTACACCCTGATGTATGTCTTTCCTCCCTAAAACTTCTTCAGTCTTTTCTGCAAGATAAAGATGAATGGATTCCTGTGATTTTCATTGCTCCGAACTAGCCCTGGTGGATGTATGCCAAGTGGTAGCTCCTGGCAATTGGTATAGTCTGTTCCAGTAACCAATTTTCCACCCTTCTTTGCGATAGCTGGCTTTACCAGCGTTGATGCCCAGATTCTAAAGGACAGAGATATCTCTGTGTCTGTAACTCCTACAATGCTGAAAGCTATGAAGCCTACTTCTCACAAGCTCTATCATTGGACATGGAAGGTTACTTCACTTGCTGTGAGTCTTCCACCCCAGGAGTTTCTCTGTGGGACAATTTCTTTTTCCTTCCTGCAGTCTAGTTTGGGCCAGCGTCTGCACCAAGTGCTATCAAGGGTCAGGTTTCTGCCTATTCTGTTCTGTTTCAGAGGCTGTTGGCCCCCTGTTTTTTTTATTAAGACCTTTGTCCAAGGGGTCCTCCATGTAGCTCCCCCTGTGACTTTCTAGAATCTAAATCTGGTTTGCTCTGAGCTTCACAAACCTTCGATTGAACCCATTAGAGACATCCCTCTCCCTACTCTCACCCACATGGTTGTGTTTCTTGTAGCCATCACCTTGGCCAGTGTCTAAACTGGTGACCTTATTCTGCAATAAAACCATTTTTATTTTGCATAGGAACAAGGTGGTGGTGTTGAGGTTCCAGCCTACGTTCTGCCTTTCAGCTCAATCAGGACATTCTTCCGTCCCCTAGGTCCTGTTCACTGAATGCAGGGTTTCCCTACATACATTGTCTGGATATGGTTCAGGCTGTGAGAGTTTATTCCCAGCCACTGCTTCTTTCAGGAAGACTGATTCCTTTTTTTTTTTTTCTTTTTCCGAATCCCGGATGGACCCCATTAGCATGCCCCATCATCTTGCTCCACCATCAATAGGTGGCTTAGACAGACTATAATCCATGCTTATGATCTCAAGAACTGGGTTCCACTCTTTCCTGGCAAGGCGCACACTACTAGAGCTGAGGGCTTTTCAGCAACAAGCATCTACTTTTCTGATTTGTGATGTTGTTTGCAACGGTTTAAGACTTCCTTTGTCCCTCAATGGATTTCATAAAAATATGAGTATAAAAACCCTATTTTCAAAGTTAAGTTTTGTTTTTTTACTGTAAGCCCGGGTTCACACCACAACGGGCTGCGGATCGCACAGGAGCGCTGTGCGTCCCTGTTCCACGTTTCAGGGACGAATCAGGGCCGATTCAATGCCTGAATTCGGCCCTGAAACGCAGCCAAAGACGCACACCGTTTTTGTGCAGTGCGCTCCGCAGCCACCCCGGAGATATGTGAACCGGCTCCATAGGGAGCCAGTCACATTCTCCTGCTATGCGAATTAGATGTGTGTTTCCGCACATCTAATTCGCATAGGTGTGAACCCGGGCTAATGCAAACATACTAGAAATCAGAACAGTGATAGTGTTAATCTGTGCCTAAACTACTGCTTACTGAAATTAGTTACAACTTCCTTTTTTCAGTTTTTAAAACTCCTCCAGGTGCCTCTGTGTAGATGCTTAACATATCCAGACAATAGAGAAAATGAACCTGTGCCAAGATTATGCACACTCAAATATTTACATATTCTGAACCAACAGCAAACACTTTAAAGAAAGCCCTCATTTTCCTCTCTAGTTATAGTAATTGTTTGGAAGTTTGTCTTTAAAATGAATGTAAAGGCTGTTTTTTTTTTTTTTTTTTTTAAATTAAAATAATAAACCTGACATAAAAGCTCTGTGCAATGGTTTTGCACAGATCGGCCCCAATCCTCCTCCTCTTAGTTTTGCCGCCAGTGCTTCTGGTTCCTCCCCCCTCCGCCAAGTGCCTCCCTAGCAAGCCGCTTGCTTTAAAGGCACTCATCTGTGCTCCATAAGACACACAGTGGGGCTTGGCCACACCCCCCACTCCCTTGTTACTGGCTGTGATTGACAGCAGTGGAAGTCAATGGCTCCCGCTGTTGTCCCTAAATCAATTAAAGGGGAGAGAGCCGAGAGAGCCTCTGCTCTTGTGCACAATGCTGGATCAAGATTGTGCTAAGGTATTTTTTTTGGGGGGGGGGGGGTGCATCTAGAAGGTTTTTTACCTTTCTGTATACAATGCAGCAAGGTGGTAAAAACCTTCTGCCTTTACAAGCACTTACAGACTATGTTGTGAAATCTTAGCTTCTTTCTGTTGAGAGCAGAATTGTAGCACCCCGACAGCCTTCTATTGAAGATGTTTCTAAGGCCTGCATGTTGCCCAAGTTCTTAATGCAAACTAAAACCTGACTTAGTCTTTGCTGTGATCGTTGAGAACAAATTAGGTCACGTTACAAGCAGCGAAGAGGGGTCATATTTTGGTTGTTAAACATCCATTCACAATACAATTCACAAATACACATTTGTGGTGCATTAAACAGCCCATTGAAAATGAATGGGCTGAAATGCACATGAAAATAGGGAAGGTTGCATTTTATCACAACAGAACACATGCGGCATGGTGCATTGTATCACACTGTTAGCCTGGGTTCACACATGTGCGGTGTGAATTGAAGCTCAGGTTTCACTGGGAAGATAAAAATCAGTTGTTCAGAGTTTCCTCTGCGTTTTAGCTGTGGATCAGTGAGCGGTGAGGGGGAGGTGTAGTGAGAAGGAGAAAATCCATGTTCAGAACGCAATGCATCTGCAAATCAGATGCGTTCCCATAGAAGATAATGGGCTTGTAATTCGCACTGCAATGCCCAGAAAACGCACAAGTTTTTTGTGCAATGCGCAGTGCGAATGCAACGCACATATGTGAACCAGATGCATTCACATGAATGTATTTTAAAATGTCCTGCGAATTGGATGCGGTGTAACCGCATCTAATTCGCATAGGTGTGAACGGGGGCTCAAGCAGCTTTTGTGTTTTGGAGGTGTGTTTAGGTGCCATATATAATGAGTACACGAACGTGTGCAACAAGCATTGCTGTGTGGTATCACAACACAGTGGTGTGGATGAGCCTTTAAAGCTCTTTTACTGCTTGTTAAGAATATAAATATATAATTTAGGGTCCATTTTTTTTCTTTGTATAACTGTACAGTGAGGGGAAAAAAGTATTTAACCCCCTGTTGATTTTGTGTTTGCCCACTGACAAAGAAATGATCAGTATCATTTTAATGGTAGGTTTATTTTAACAGTGAGAGACAGAACAACAAAGAAATCCAGAAAAACGCATTTCAAAAAAGTTATAAATTGATTTGCATTTGAATGAGTGAAATAAGTATTTAACTCCTTCGCAAAACATGACTTAGTACTTGGTCGCAAAACCCTTGTTGGCAATCAGAGGTCAGATATTTCTTGTAGTTAACCACCAGGTTTACACACATCTCAGGAGGGTTTTTGCCCGACTCTTCTTTGCAGATCCTCTCCAAGTCATTAAGGTTTTGAGGCTGACGTTTGGTAACTCGAACCTTCAGCTTCCTCCACATATTTTCTATGGGATCAGGGTCTGGAGACTGGCTAGGTCACTCCAGGACCCTAATGTGCTTCTTCTTGAGCCACTCCTAGTCATGTGTTTTGGGTCATTGTCGTGCTGAAATACCCACCCACGAGCGATTTTCCATGTCCTGGCTAAGGGAAGGAGGTTCTCAACCAAGATATGATGGTACATGGCCCTGTCCATCGTCCCTTTGATGCGGTGAAGTTGTCCTGTCCCCTTAGCAGAAAAACACCCCAAAGCATAATGTTTCCACCTCCATGTTTGACGGTGAGTATGGTGTTCTTGGGGTCATAGGCAGCATTCCTTCTTCAAACACAGCGAGTTGAGTTGATGCCAAAGAGCTTGATTTTGGTCTCATCTGACCACAACACTTTCACCCAGTTCTCCTCTGGATCATTCATTAGCAAACTTCAGACTGGCCTGTACATGTGCTTTCTTGAGCAGGGGGATCTTGCGGGCGCTGCAGGATTTCAGTCTTTTACAGCGTAGTGTGTTACCAATTGTTTTCTTGGTAACTATGGTCCCAGCTGCCTTGAGATCATTGACAAGATAATCCCGTGTAGGTCTGGGCTGATTCCCAATCATTCCCATGATCATTGAAACTCCACAAGGTGAGATCTTGCATGGAACCCCAGACCGAGGGAGATAAAATAAATTGTCAGTTTCTTCCATTTGCGAATAATCGCACCAACTGTTGTCACCCTCTCACCAAGTTGCTTGGAGATGGTCTTGTAGCCCATTCAAGCCTTGTGTAGGTCTACAATCTTGTCCCTGACATCCTTGGACATCTCTTTGGTCTTGGCCATGGTGGAGAGCTTGGAATCTGATTGATTTCTTCTGTGGACAGGTGTCTTTTATACAGGTAACAATCTGAGATTAGGAGCACTCCTTTAAGAGAGTGCACCTAATCTCAGCTCTACCTGTATAGACACCTGGGAGCCAGAAATCTTACTGATTGATAAGGGATCAAAAACTTATTTCACTCGTTAAAATGCAAATCAATTTATAACTTTTTTGAAATGCACTTTTTTGGATTTTTTTGTTATTCTGTCTCTCACTGTTAAAATAAAATTACCATTAAATTAGACTGATCATTTCTTTGTCAGTGGGCAAATGTACAAAATCAGCAGGGGATCAAATACTTTGTTCCCTCACTGATGTCTAAATACTTCAACCCAGCTCATGGACCTCCTTCATTGATATTCCTGAAGGTTATCTGTTCTAATAGTCAGTTTGCAGTAGGCCAAGTGTTTCTCAGCTGATAGTGGGATTGATTTACTAAAATTGGAGAGTGCAAAATCTGGTGCAGCTGTGTGCATGGTAGTCAATCAGCTTTTAACTTGTTTTAATTAACCCTTAATTTAGAATGCCAGGAGGTGGGGCAGGGCTTATGGTCATGTGACCGCTGTGATTGACTGTCACGCCGGTCACGTGATCGGAAAGCTCCCGACCGCAAGCCAAAAATGGGAGCTTTCCGTTATCCGCCGCTAACTGTTCTTGGCACGGCCTATTGCACATAAATATGCAGCCGCATATTTGCGTGTGCTCGGCTCAAAGAGGTTAAGCTTTGACAATAAAATCTGGAAGCTGATTGGTTTTTATGCTGAGCTGCACCAGATGTTGCACTCTCCAATTTTAGTAAATTAACCCCACAATGTCCTCCTGAAGTCACAGGTGAACTTTAAAAGCGATCACTGGTCAAATTTGTTTTTCTTGGCTTTGGATTAAGTAGGGTAGAGTAAACAATTTGTCAAGTTTTTATTCTTGACTGTGTCCCCATTTGGGGATATTCTCCCTGACTTCTTGTCCTTGTGATATCCATACAAGAAATTGGGGGTGCAGTTGTCACTGGGACATGAAGATGTCGACAGTAATAAAAAATATTGTCAAAAGTTCTAAGCCATACTAGAAATGCATAGTGTGTTTGTTTTTTTTTAAACCTTCACTTCCCATTCATTCCAGTGCGTCTTTTCACACTGGGGCGGTGCGCTTGCGGGTCGTTCCGAAAAGTCCTGCAAGCAGCATCTTTCAGGCAGGTTGGGAGCTCTGTATTTAGAGCTCCCAAAACGCCCTGCCCATTGGAATGAATGGGCAGAGCTTTCATAGTGCCTTAAAAGTGCTTTGAAAGTGCTGCAAAACTGGAGTTTATAACCCTTTTTTCTGGGTGAAAAGCGCTGCTAAAACGAGCGGCGCTTTAGCGCCAATGGCTGGGCGCTGCAGTGTGAAAGTCTTAACTTCCATTTATTCTGCAAATGACATGGTGCTGCACCTGTGATCAGTTATGATGCCAGCCATTTGATGGCTTTACGGTTTACACAGGGAGGACTCCGTTGAGATCTGCAGGGCATCTGTCCGCTGATTGGGTCAATGTCACATCTGTGTCCACAGAGCAGACATGGACAGAGCTGGCCCGCTCTATGGGTGGCCGGTAGTAAACGGATTCCGCTGTCCCTTTACACTCGCCGGTCCATACGGACCTTCTGATCAGGTCCACCTGAAAAACTGACAGGTGGACCTGATTGGACCATTCATGTGAAAGGGGCCTTAGGTTTTATTTTATTAGCCTGCAGGGCAGGAGGGTGTCAACAGGACTACCCATGGAACGAAGTTTATCAAATTCATCAGGAACCAGCTGAAATTTGCAAAGTGTATGGCCAGTTTAAGGCCCCTTGTGAAGTGGTCTGTGTTTGGCCAACCTTAGTAATATGAAACTTTGAGGAACAAAACCAGCAATATTAAAGCTTTGAGGCAGCAGTATTACCCAGATCGTTTGGTCTTTGTTCTGGAGTAAAGGGGAAACTGCACATAAATTGGCATGGAAAAGTATTTTTCTCCTATGTGAAGTTTTTATGTTCTTACGCACATTTGTGATGATCTTTGCAATGCAAGTTTTTGCACATTAAACTACATTTGATAAACTGGATCATACAGAGTACGTGATGAGTATTGCATGAGTATTTCACCTGATTTTTTCTATGCCCATTTTTCAATGTTATGTTTACAGCTTGTGATCATGTAGTGGTGCCTTATGTTGTGAGAGACTGTAATCTGGTGTGCATTTACAATGGAGATGTATCTGTAAGTAGACATCCTGCAGCTCTTGGTGTGGAGTGGAAGGATGCTTGTTCAAATGTTATTTGTTTTCTAATCTGTAAAACAAAATGGTGAATAAAAATAGATCTTTCTAACAACTCCTTGTGTTGAACTTTTTATGTATAGTTTCATTTGGGGGCTCCCTAATTTTTAGAAGCAGCAGACAAATGAATTTGCTGACAGTAATCAGTTTTGGAAGGACTTACTGTAAAGCATTTCATACATGTACATCTGAAATAGGGTTTACATACACTTAAAAAAAAAAAAAAAAAAAACACACGATCAACATTTTATTTTCACACTTTTAGTCATACCAATATACTGTATATATAAAAGTATATTTGTTAAGCTCTGTTCAATAAGTGCAAAAAGTACCTGTTGACTCTGCCAGAAATCTTGTGAGCTAATAACTTCCTGTACACAAGGATTGTGGGAGATGAGACAAGTCTTTGAAATCTAAAGCATGTGGTGCCTACCTTATGTCTGTTATATTTCAGAGACCGTATTGTCAGGTAGGACTAGAATTTCTGGCACAGCAACAGTTAGTTATTGTTCTGCATTTACAGCACTGGAGGACTTTAAACATCTGTCCTAGAAACCCATGACTAGCTGTCAAAATAACTTGTATTGGACAGCAGGAGTGACTGTCAAACTGCAGCGGCACCTGTGTAAAATTAAACTTGCAGCTAGTTTCAATGTGAAAATACAGTTTATGGTTTACCCTTAATACTTTAAAAAAATGAATTACTTTTTTTTTTTTTGTAGTGCAAAAAGAAAGCATACCAGAAACATTGTTTTAGTGTCATTTTTCACAGTGCTTAATAAAATAAAATACATTTTGCAAGATAATATTGCCAAAGGGAAGCTTAGCTTAGTTGTAACCATAGACTTATCATGGCAATGTAAAAGTTGCTTCAGTACATAAGGGGTATAAAAGTATCAGAGCTAAAGTTGTTAAAGGGATAAAACATGGGGAAATGTGCACTAAAAAAGATTCAAGTCTTGCTTTGGCATGTTTTAAAGCGCAACTACTCTGCATCTAAATACCACAAAAACACAATTTAAATAATTTTTAATACTCAAACCAAACTCATCCATCCATGTTTTATGTTACTGTGAGATCACTTTGATAAACACCCCCAAGCATTTTTGCCCATTGCCATCTTGAGGAAAGGCACATAATATATGTAGTTTTTACTTCCTGGAATCCATCTGCCCTTAGCTTAGACGTGCAGGGAGGGGGTGTGTTTAGCTGAGAAAACCCCTCCTAAAAGCTCTGTGGATGTATGACATCACTTGCCTAGGCCTGGCAACCAGGAAGTAACTGAAGGAATGTTAAAAAAAAATAAAGTTAAACATTTGTAAATTATATACTTTCCTACATATCTATTTACTAATGCTATCAGCATAGGGATTGCAAATAGTCAATGTTGACTGAAAGAATGAAGTTCAGCTCTATGCTGAATTTAAAAAAAGAAGGAAGGGACTTTGGACTTTCTAGACACAGTAACACAAAATAAATTACAAAAAATATTTATTGAAAAAAGCATATATAAAAAACACTGATTATAAAAGCCACAAATCGTCTAAATGCATGAATGCTTAATAAAGTTGCTGCTGTACTGAACCATCTATATAGATAAGAGCTCGGACGTGTGGATAACCATCCAAGGTAAGTAAGGGTCCGAGAGTATGGCTGGACAGTAGATCAACGGTAAATTAATTCAGATTGGAAATGTGCTCAACATGTTGCGCGTGCCTATGCTGAATTTGTCCTCTGCTAATAAGAAAAAAGGCAGATTTCTCTGTTGCAATTTCCAAATCTTTTGATGGTTCTTGTCAACTTAGGACAGTTTAGTTGGGCCACACCTAAATAATGGCCACAGGAATTGCAAATGACAACATCGCACCACTAAAGTCCTCAAGAGATCAGAAAAAAAACTGGCAGGTGGTTAAATCTCTCCACCATCTCCAAAAAAGAGAAAAACGTGTTTTTGGTGGACTGGCTCTAAAATTGAATCATAACAAGTACAAGCCGGCAACTCAACAGCTTCTTTATTGGAAAACTTTTATTCAAGCATCATAGCAGTTTCATAATACAAAAACTGACGTGTTTCGGCCCAAGCCTTCATCATAGCATGAAAAAGGCTTAGGCCAAGCGCGGCTGAATTTTGCATTATGTAACTGCTATGATGCTTGAATAAAAGTTTTCCAATGAAGAAGCTGTTGCGTTGCTGCCTTGTACTTGTTATTGGAACCAGTGCCAATTTAATTAGCCAGAGCACCGACTACTCTGCACTATACAGCAGTAGATCTTGGGTGAGTTTCCTCTTGATAAAATGGAATGTGTGAGTAAAAACTACAAAGTTTGCTGCAAAGGATAGTTTCAAGTTGATACACCAAGCTTAGTGTTGCTGATATCACTTCCTTTTTGACAAAACAATAAACCAGTGTTAATTTCATTGTCAAAGTTTTCGTCAGCTACCCTTTTTACAGTGATGAAAACAAAACAAAAACTACACCACATTTTTGTCCACTGATGAAAACTGACGAAAATCAATGCCGTTTTTTTTTAAACTAAACGAAAATGTGATGGAGGGTCGTTTGCCCATGTTAACGTCTGGTTTCCCTGGAGCTCCGTCTGTGTAGAGCCTATTAGTGTAAGTCCGTAGCGTGCTCAGCAGTTAGCACTGTGCAGTATTACAGGCGTCCTCAGATGTTCCGTCCAAACTCTAGAGCAGCACTGTGCATTACAGGCCTCCTGACAAGAGTGCTGACTCATGACCGTCCAGAGCAGAGCACTGTGAGTGTGTACAGGCCTCCTCAGACCACCAGCATCCAGAGCCCTGTGCAGCATTACAGGCCTCCTCAAACCACCTGCGTCTAGAGGACTGCAGCATTACAAGCCTCCTCAGACCACCGGCCAAAACACTGTAGAATTACAGGTCTCCTCAGACCTCCATCCAGAGCACTGCCCAGTCACTGCACAGGCCTCCTCAGACCACTGTGCAGCTTTACAGGCCTCCTCAAACCACCTGCGTCCAGAGCACTGAACACTGTGCAGCATTACAGGCCTCCTCAGACCACCGGCCAAAACACTATAGCATTACATGGCTTCTCGGACCCCCATCCAGAGCACCGTGTGCATTACAGGCCTCCTCAGACCACTCTCCAGAGCACTGTGCAGCATTACAGGCCTCCTCAGACCCCCATCCAGAGCACTGTGTGCTTTACAGGCCTCCTAAGACCACTGTCCAGTCACTATGCAGCATTAGAGGCCTCCTCAGACCACTGGCCAGAGCACTAGTGCAGCATTATAGGCCTCAGATCACCAGCGTTCGGAGCACTGTGCAGTATTACAGGCCTCTTCAGACCCCCGTCCAGAGCACTGTGTACACAGGCCTCCTCAGACCACTGTCCAGTCATTATGCAGCATTAGAGGCCTCCTCAGACCACTGGCCAGAGCACTGGTGCAGCATTACAGGCCTCCTCAGATCACCAGCGTTCGGAGCACTGCAGCATTACAGGCCTCTACAGACCCCCGTCCAGAGCACTGTGTGCAACACAGGCCTCCTCAGACCACTGTCCAGCATTACAGGCCTCCTCAGACCGTCCAGAGCACTCACTGCGCATTACAGGCCTACCAAGTTCTCCCTAATTCAACTCCACAGATACAGAAACACTCCAATGATGGGCCAAGTCAAGCCAGTGCATCACAGCAAACTATTTGTACTACTCTTTTAAGTGCACAAAATACAAACTCTAAGCAACAACAGGCACTGAGGCCAGGGAGGAGGTCATAGCTAAATGGATTGTGAGCACTGGATTAACAGTCAGACTGATCTGCTGCTCTATGCGACCGCACACTGCTCCGATATCTTTAGTGTTGCAATGGAAGACTTGAAGACGTTCATTATTGATCTTGCTTCATCAAAGATTCTCTTAACACTTGCCTCCTTCTGCAATATCAACATCTTATGGCAATAGTTTTACACGAGATACAAATAAAGTGGAAAAATAACAAAAGATACACCAGTAGAGCAGATAGCCCCAATATCAATCATCTCATATACATTTGATTGACTGCAGTGTCATCATGTAAAAAAATAAGAATGGCTCACCGCAGAGCATCAATTTTGGACACAGTCTGTGTCACTTTCCGTCATGGGAGAGTCTTCCTCCCTAGAGTTGGGTGGTTCGTCTGCTGCTGTAGTAGTTTGTTTAAATGCTTTCACCATATTACTCCTACTGTCTGTTATCACTGTTAGGATCCTACTCTTTGGTATGTCCCACTCGTGCAAGCATTTGTCCACAGTGATTTGACTGTGCAATGTGTGGGTGCGCTACTTGTACAAGGGCCAACAATATATATGTGTTTAGGTTTATTTTGATAAATCAACAACAGAAAAGTAGCATTCACTTATAGCAAGGAATGAAGCTGTGACTCAAAAAAAGGCTATATTTTTGTAACAAAACTTGGTTTTACAGAGTAAATACATTATATGGAACGGCTAATCTGTGTCTGTGTAGTTTGTTCAAACCTTACCATAAATAATAACATATTAGGTTTTTTTTTTTACTCCAGGAGTGTATAATGAGTTCTGAAATTCTAGAAAAATGCTTAAATAATGTATTACAATTTTGACGAGGAGGATGTGATGTGCACAGGTGTAGAAAGAGGGGCCTGACAGTGGGGTGGAGGAGGTAGCGGAGGAACAGGTGTGCAAGGATGAAGGCGGGAGGGTCAGCGTGGGGTGAGAGCTTACGCTGGGCCCGGTCAACCCGCTGTTTGACACCGTAGCCATCTTCAGCTTTCAACAGGGGTCCCACACCCGAAGAGGACGCGCTACAGGAGAGCAAAAGTACAGGTGGAAGGTGGCAGGAAACCTCCCGACCCGCCTTGAGGGGTCGAGCGCTCTGAACGGTCCTCCCTCCGGAGCCCGGGCTCCCAGAAGCCCTTCGGTTCGCTGCCCACCGCCCGCTCCCCATGAGATCCGGTACTTTTTGGATACCTCTTACCTCTCTATCCTTCAGCCATAAGAGCAGCAGAGCGTAGACCGGAGGGACGGTTACTGGCTGTAGAATATCCAAGTGTATGCACGGAGCAGAGGACACACGGAAGCCTGTTGAATTGCAGAGCCCGGAGCCAGCACAGAGATCACAGAGGACGTCCCTGCCAGCCGAATAGCAGTGGAAAACCCGATCTGTAAGCCTGTGACCCCCGAACGCAGGGCGACCCAAGGTAGGACTACTTGAAGTTGAACTTTTGTGCAAAGATTTTTTTGTCAGCCACCTTGGGGATCATACGGGGGGATTAGCAGAGTAGATTAAAGCGGCAAGTGGCACAGGTAGAGAGTGCAAGAAGAAAGGCTGAGCAGAGGGGAAAAGGAATATGAAAGGCCGCTCCCACAGAGTGGCAGAACCCAAAAAACCAAGAGACAGTTTAAATACTAGCAACATTCAAAAATATTTAAAAGAATCCCAAATTAAAAGCCCAAGTATGGATAATAAGCAGCAAAGCACAAAAGACAAAAAGAAAGACTCTATGAAAAAC
The DNA here is from genome assembly GCF_042186555.1 of Aquarana catesbeiana. Lineage (NCBI taxonomy): Eukaryota > Metazoa > Chordata > Amphibia > Anura > Ranidae > Aquarana > Aquarana catesbeiana. Next base: position 283,864,029 of record NC_133326.1, read on the forward strand.
AAAGGTGCGGTGGGGGGACCCCTAGAGGCGACATCTGTCCAGGACATGACCTGGAATTAAGCTCTGAAGTAAGCTTGGAGGCATTCCCAACAAAAACCGAGATGCAAGATATGTTTGCGAAACTAGAAAATGTACTAAAAGCAGAGGTTCTTGATATAAGGACAGATCTGGGAAACCTCCTGAAGCGGGTGGAAATGGTGGAGGAGGTAACAGAACAACATACGCTTAAGATTGAGGATTTAAAAAAATCAAGTCAAGAATCTTCAGACAGGTCAGCGGGAGTTGCTCCTAAAATTGGAGGAACAGGAAAATCAAAATAGGAGACAGAATCTAAGAATTAGATCCATCCCAGAGCAAAGAGGGGAAGATCTGTTCGCCATAATGAAAGAGATATTCAACCCGCTTTTAGGAAGAAATAAAGAAGAGGATTTAAAACTGGATCGGGTTCATAGGATAAGAAAGCCCCCAAATATAAAAGAGGATACACCTAGAGACATCATTGTGAGGTTTCACCAATATGAGGATAAAAACAAGATCTGGAAAAGCCTGAGAGGAGTCCAAGCGGTGAAATACAATAACAGTGACATACAGATCTTCTCGGATCTTTCTGCCAGAACTCTAGCAAGGAGAAGACATCTAAGGCCGCTATTGGATGTTCTGAGGGGGGCAAACCTGAAGTACAGTTGGGGCTACCCTCTAGCACTCGTGGTAACGAAAGAGGGGAGAAGTTGGAGACTAAATCAATTAGAGGACTTACAGGACTTCTGCAGGAATTTGAATATAGAGGTTCCTCTAATTCCAGGCGATGTGTTTTTCTGATGGATGGGAGGGGGGCGGGAGGGGGTATGGAGGTAGGGATGGTTAATGGAAAGGGGGTAAAAGGAAATAGGTGATGGAATAGAAATACTGTGCTCCGCCCTCCTCGGCCCATAGAAATGGGGGGAGGAGGGAGAACCAACCCACCCCACTGGAAGAGCTCAACCCTAATGCACGGGGGGTCGTAGGCATCGAAAGAGGTGAATTAGATGTCTCGGCCCCAAGGTCAGGAGATGGGAGGGGGGAGGGTGGGGTGGGGGGGATGGGGAGGGGGGGAGAGAGGTGGGGACCCCCGCAGATATTTTGTACTATATTTTCTTTTCGGGCAAGAATCCCCGGTCAAAAGGGGGAAAGGTGGAGGCGCCCTCGATAGTTACGGGAGAAAGCTCAAAGAGTAGTGGAAATGGAAGTTAGGTGCTTGTCGTATAATGTAAAAGGGTTAAATTCCCCAGGGAAAAGTAGTAAGGTGCTAAAAGAAGTACAGAGGTATGGCGCAGATATTGTTTTTTTACAGGAGACGCATCTGGTGCAGGAGGAAGGCATTAAGCTCGACACAAGGAATTATCCTGCCTGGATTTACTGTGATACACCAACCAAAAGGGCAAAGGGAGTGGTTATCGGGTTCTCCCAACGGACCAAATTTACACTGTTAGATAAGAGGGTGGACATAGAGGGGCGCTTTTTGTTTATTAAAATAAAACTCGGGGGTAAGATATATACATTGGCTAACATCTATTGCCCAAATAGAGACCCGATCAAATACCTCTCCCGGACCCTGAATAGGTTGGTGGAATTCCGAGAAGGGGAAGTGATTCTGGCAGGGGATTTTAATCTCTGTATTGATCCGGCCTTGGATAGGTCATCTGGAATAGGTGGGGAGGGCCATAATCAGTTGTCAAGTCTTAGGCGGAAATTACATGACAGCCACCTGATTGACGTTTGGAGGGTGCAGCACCCTAAGGAGAGGGATTACACCTTCTTTTCCCTGGTCCATGGGACCTATTCAAGGCTGGATTACTTGATGGTGGACCACAGCTTGTTGGACTCAATAGCGGGATCGAGGATAGAGACTATGACTCTGTCAGATCATGCCCCCGTAATAATGACAGTAAGGTTAGAGGGTCTTCAGAAGATCCCCTTTACATGGAGGTTAAATGAAAAACTCCTTGAGAAAGATAATATCGTTGAGAGAATCCAGCAGGAGATAGACGAGTTTTTCCTTAATAATGACTCTGAGGAGATCCCGGGGGCGGTAATATGGGAAACTTTTAAGGCTTACATAAGGGGGGTCTCAATATCGATGGGGGGAGACGAAAAGGAGGTACTTTCTGAACTAATTATTAAAAGGGATGAGTTGAGGGAATTAGTAGCAGAAGATTCTTTTAAAATTAGAAACAAATACCTCAAAAACTTTCATCAGAGGGGGAACAAGGTGGGGAAACACCTGGCAGCAACCGTAAGGAAAATGAAGGGCGAGAACTATATAGAGAAGATTAAAAACAAAAAAGGTGAAAGTAGATACACTACTAGAGATATAGGTGAGGAATTCAGACAGTTCTTTGCATCTCTCTATTCGGTGGGGTGGAGTGTAGTGAGTGGGGAAGAACACAAGTTGGCCGCATTTGCTGACGATGTACTCTTTTATATCTCTAATCCGAGAATCTCTATACCAAATTTGTTGGCTATCCTGAGACAATTTAGTGAGCTCTCTAACTTTAAAATCAACTTAGAAAAGTCAGAAGCGTTAAAAATCAACATTAATAAACATGAAGCTAGTAGACTAGCCGAGGTGTTCCATTTCCCCTGGAGAGATAATATAAAGTACCTGGGGGTAAAACTAGCAAGTTCCAGGGAAAGATTGTATAAGTTGAACTTTATACCCCTCTTGAATGAAATCAGAGCAGAAATAAAAAGAATATTTTATTGCCCTGTCTCATGGATTGGGCAAGTTAATATCGTGAAGATGGTGTTAGCTCCTAAGGTGTTATATAAGATGCAGATGCTACCCATTCCTATACCGCAAGATTTCTTCAGAATATTGACAGAAGTAATAAGTAGATACGTTTGGGATAAAAAAAAAGTCTAGGATAGCGTACACAGTGTTGAGTAGAGAAAAAGCATGGGGGGGGGGTTAGCTATCCCCGATTTTAGAAACTATTACAAAGCGATTGTTATATCACGGGCACTTGAGTGGGGGAAAAATAGTAAAAATAAAAGATGGGTTAATTTAGAGTTGGGGTTAAGCAATGCACGGTTAAATCACATGATATGGAATCCTCCGTGTCAGAGGAGCTTAGGGAAAGAAACGCACTATATAACGCACCTTACACTTAAAATATGGGACCAGATGCACCAAATTAATAAGTGGGAGTATAATTCCCCCTTGATTTTTTTAAAGGATAACGTGTTCTTCCCCCCCAGGGATGGAGGAGGTGGGAGGAAATTGGATATTGAATAAGGAAGCACAGTTAAGGGATATTATTAATGGAGGAAAAATTTGCACACAACAGGAATTAGAATCACAAAGGGATTTTTTGGTACTAAATGGGTGGAGGTATTGGCAACTCAAGCACTTTGTTCGAAGTCTGCCGGGTCCCTTAAGGGAAGAAGCGGATTATAGAGGGATTTAGAAGCTATTTTGTAGGGATTTGGTAAAGAGGAAGATTTCTGAAATTTATAAAATTTTGATGAGTAGAGGGTGGCTAGAACCACCGCCATTTTTAAAAAAATGGGAGGAGGAATTGGGAGTAAACTGTAGTAGTGAAACAGCGAAGAACATCCTGGGGGCAACGCATGGAACGGCATCTGACATGAAAACGATAGAGAGCAACTACAAGTGTTTAGCTAGGTGGTATATGACCCCGGTGAAGTTTAGTAAATTCGCTACGGACAGGTCACCCAACTGTTGGAGAGGGTGTGGGACACCGGGAAATATGGCGCATCTTTGGTGGAATTGCCCCAAAATTAAACTATTCTGGAAGGGAGTGATCGGGATAATAGAAGAGATAACGGGTAAGGTTATCAAGTATAACCCCTGGGATTGCCTGTTCCACGGGTCGGAGGGAGGAAAAAAAAGGTACAAATCCTCTTTAATGCCGGTGCCGTTAAATTCAGCAAAGAATGTAATCCCAAAGAAATGGCAGGAAGTGGAGGCCCCGAAGATCAGGGATTGGATCACTAGAGTGAATGAAACCTTCTTATTGGAGAAAGCAGAGGTAGAAGTTCAAGCAGATAGGGACCAAGAGGATGAAAGGGGCAAATGGGGCAGTTGGGTGGCTTTCAGAAAATCTAAGCGATATGTTGAAGTCATGATATTGTAATTTCCTTTCTGATGTCCGAACTCGAGCGCCCATGAATTGACATGACCACAGAGGAAGTGAAATGTCTGCGAGGGAAGGGGGGGGACGGGAAGGGGGGGGGACGAGAGGGGGGGGAGGGAACAATGGGGGGGAATTTTTATACAACTTAAGCTGAATATTTTGTAAAATAAAATAAAGATATTAAAAAAAAAAAATAATGTATTACAATTTTAACTAAGCACATTTGATTTTAGTCGACTAAAATGTACTGGAGATTTAAGTCCACTAATTATGACTAAAACCATTGCAGATGACTAAAATGCGACTAAAACTAAAATGGCATTTTAGTTAAAAGATTAAAATATGACTAAAACTAAATCGAAATGTGCTGCCAAAATTAATACTGCAAACGAAAATCCACAGTTTTTCTTTGGCTACAGATTGCCACTTCTGCCTTCAGGTAGTATTCAATTTGAATAAGGCTTGATCAATGCTACATCTTCACTCCTTGGATCACTAGTTGCTGACTGCTGGAATATATTTAAGTAAGGCTGCTATGTTCTTTTACAGCATTTCTGGTGAATAATATTGCTGCCTTTAACAAAGGATGATGCAAAGGGGGAAAAAAATAAAAATAAAAAACCCTTTACCCTGGATCACTACAAATCTGATTTGCTTCACTTCCTCACTATAAAGCTGGCCATACATTATAGAATTTTCTTATTCCATTTTCTTTAGATTTACCTTCAACCATGTAGTGCAAGGGCCTGCCTGCATACAAATTGAAAGTGTTTAGGTTTGATCACATATTATATGGTTTTGGTAAATCTAAAGGACAATTCTACAACACAATTGTATAATATCATATAATATAATTAAGACCTTCTTTCTAGCCTGTGGATTTCTTTGTAAACTAAGTTTACTGGTTCATGTATTCAGTCTGCACAGCAAAAGATATAATATGGTGCAACATTACATTTTTCGCTTTTGTTAAACACAATATTAGAAAATACATTTAATAAAGTTGGTTTAAAAATATCATAGTCAAACACTGTAGGCTTTTTTTTGTTAATCAGAATTTCATATATTACAAACAACATACAAATAAAATATTTACAAAAAAACTATAAACAAAACAATTAATTTAGGAATCCTATACACAACACACTATTAAATTTCAGCTGACTCTGCAGGGTAGCAAAATACTGAAGATCTGTTTGTCTCATAAGCTTCAGTGTAACAGGAAATGGCAGTTTCTATTTGTGAGATCCATTGTTTCTGTAAAATATATAGAATATGGTAATATTAGGCATGGCATTTATCCAGACTTGCTCTCATTTGTTAAGAGTTGTGGATGTGCAGTTTTTATTTCAAGTCTATCTCTGGTCCATCCCCCTCCCACACTACCCATTAACCTGTCACTGTGATGTTTGCCCTTACTTACCAGTAGTAAGGCATGGGAGGTGATAGGGCAACAATTGGCTTTACCAGAAATCAGATTCTGCAGGTTTAAGGGATCAGAAAGCTGTTAAAGGTACATCCAGGAGCCTGCATTTATTCAGGTAACCAGGGATTGTAAAGTCAGAAGGTTTTTTTTTCTTAATGCATTGTATGCATTAAGATAAAAAGCCTTCTGTGTGCTGCAGCCCCCATCCTACTTACCTAAGCCCAATCTCGATCCAGTGATGTTGCACGAGATGTAGTTCCACTACACAAAACAGGTAAGTATACAGTGGGGCAAAAAAAGTTTTTAGTCAGCCACCAATAGTGCAAGTTCTCCCACTTAAGAAGTTGAGAGAGGCCTGTAATTGTCATCATAGGTATACCTCAACTATGAGAGACAAAATGTGGAAACAAATCCAGACAATCACATTGTCTGATTTGGAAAGAATTTATTTTCAAATTATGGTGGAAAATAAGTATTTTGTCAATATCAAAAGTTCATCTCAATACTGTGTTCTATATCCTTTGTTGGCAATGACAGAGGTCAAACGTTTTCTGTAAGTCTGCACAAGGTTGTCACACACTGTTGCTGGTATGTTGGCCCATTCCTCCATGCAGATCTCCTCTAGAGCAGTGATGTTTTGGGGCTGTTGCTGGGTAACACAGACTTTCAACTCCCTCCACAGGTTTTCTATGGGGTTGAGATCTGGAGACTGGCTAGGACACTCCAGGACCTTGAAATGCTTTTTATGAAGCCACTCCTTCGTTGCCCGGGCGGTGTGTTTGGGATCATTGTCATGCTGAAAGACCCATCCACGTTTCATCTTCAATGCCCTTGCTGATGGGAGGAGGTTTGCACTCAAAATCTCACGATACATGGCCCCATTCATTCATGTACACGTATCAGTCGTCCTGTTCCCTTTGCAGAGAAACAGCCCCAAAGCATGATGTTGCCACCCCATGCTTCACAGTAGGTATGGTGTTCTTTGGCTGCAAATCAGCATTCTCTTTCCTCCAAACAGGACGAGTTGTGTTTCTATCAAACAGTTCTACTTTGCTTTCATCTGACTATATGACATTCTCCCAATTCTCTTCCGGATCATCCAAATGCTCTCTAGCAAACCTCAGATGGGCCTGGACATGTACTGGCTTAAGCAGGGGGACACGTCTGGCACTGCAGGATCTGAGTCCATGGCGGCGTAGTGTGTTACTGATGGTAGCCTTTGTAACGTTGGTCCCAGCTCTCTGCAGGTCATTCACTAGGTACCCCCAGTGTGGTTCTGGGATTTTTGCTCACTGTTCCTGTGATCATTTTGACCCCATGGGGTGAGATCTTGCGTGGAGCCCCAGATCGAGGGAGATTATCATTGGTCTTGTATGTCTTCCATTTGCTAATTATTGCTCCCACAGTTGATTTCTTCACACCAAGCTGCTTGCCTATTGCAGATTCAGTTTTCCCAGCCTCGTGCAGGTCTACAATTTTGTTTCTGGTGTCCTTCGACAGCTCTTTGGTCTTCACCATAGTGGAGTTTGGAGTGTGATTGTTTGAGGTTGTGGACAGGTGTCTTTTATACTGATAACAAGTTCAAACAGGTGCCATTAATACAGGTAATGAGTGGAGGACAGAGGAGCCTCTTAAAGAAGAAGATACAGGTCCGTGAGAGCCAGAAATCTTGCTTGTTTGTAGGTGACCAAATACTTATTTTCCACCATAATTTGCAAATAAATTCAATCAGACAATGTGATTGTCTGGATTTGTTTCCACATTTTGTCTCTCATAGTTGAGGTATACCTATGATGACAATTACAGGCCTTTCTCATCTTTTTAAGCGGGAAAACTTGCAAAATTGGTGGCTGACTAAATACTTTTTTGCCCCACTGTAACATGTTTATTTTTAACAAAAAAATAAAAAGACGAGACTTTGGTAGCATTTTAACCACTAGCTGACCTGCTGCCCTAATTATACTGTGGCAGGTTGGCTCTCCTGGGCAAATCACCGTAGCTGTACGTCGGCCCTTTAAATAGGCAGGGAGGCGCATGTGCCTGCCGTGTGACGTAGGAGCTAATGCACGTGCCTGGCAGCCGCGATGTCCGCCGGGCACCTGTGATCGCTTCTGAGTAAGAGAGAACGGGGATCTGTCAATGTAAACAGACAGATCCCCCGTTCTGTCAGGGAGAGATTAGAAACAGTGATGTCTCTCTAGTCCCAGTCACTACACTGCCCTCACAGTTAGATACACCTCCCTAGGACACACTTAACCCCTTGATCGCCCCCTAGTGTTAACCCCTTCCCTGCTAGTGACATTTATACAGTAATCCGTGGGTATTTTTAGCTCTGATCGTTGTATAAGTGTCAATAATCCCAAAAAAGTGTCAAAAGTGTCCGATCTTTCTGCCGCAATGTTGCAGTCCTGCTAAAAATCACAGGTTGCCTCCATTACTAGTAAAAAATTAAAATAATAAAAATGCCATAAATCTATCCCCTATTTTGTAGATGCTATAACTTTTGCACAAACCAATCAACATATTTTTACCAACAATATGTAGAATACATATTGGCCTAAACTGATCAATAAATTTGTTTTTTAAAAAACTTTTGGAAAATTTATTATAGCAAAAAGTAGGTAAGATAGGTTTTTTTTGTTTTTTTTTTCAAAATTGATTTTTTTGTTTATAGTGCAAAAAATAAAAACCGGTGATCAAATGCCACCAAAAGAAAGCTCTATTTGTGGGACAAAAAATACAATTTTGTTTGGGTACTGTGTCGCACGACCACGCAATTGTCAGTTAAAGCAACGCAGTGCCATTTCACAAAAAATGGCCTGGTCATTAAGGGGGAATATCCTTCTGGGGCTGAAGTAGTTAGGGGTGCTATGTCATTTCAACCATGTCAAGAAACTTTCTAGTGGGATGCTGGCAGCCTGCCTGCTCCACCTGATGGAGAGACCCATCCAGAAATACAAGGTTTCTCTTGCATTTCTGGTCCTGGCTGCTGCTTTGTTATACCTGGTAACTGTTCTTATGGTCTTTTGGGGCATTTCCCCCGGAAAGCCAGCTCAGGCAGCCAAATACACGTCAACCTCTGTTTTACGTTAAAATGTATATCTTCTTAAACTATTACATTTGTCAGCCTCAAGAAGTTACATTTCTTGGTTCTATGTAATGCAATTCTTATGCTCATACATATGTTGAGAATGTAGAACTATGATGCATTTACTAACTCTCTGCTCTGGACTTCAATGTAGATGTTACAAGTTATTCTCTAAGAAGCTTTTCTATAAATAAAGAATTAAAAAATATGTAGAATACATATTGGCCTAAACTGATCAATGAATTTGTTTTTTAACCACTTGCTTACAGGGCACTTAAACCCCCCTCCTATCCAGACCAATTTTCAGCTTTCAGCGCTGACACACTTTGAATGACAATTGCGCGGTCATACAACACTGTACCCAAATGAAATTTTTATCATTTTTTCCCCACAAATAGAGCTTTCTTTTGGTCACCTCTGCGGTTTTTATTTTTTGTTAAAAAAAATGTAAAAAGTCAGAATTTAAAAAAAAAAAAAAAATTTTTTATATTTTGTTATAAAATTTTAAAAAGGGTAATTTTTCTCCTTCATTTATGTATGCTGATGAGGCGGCACTGATAGGTGGCAGTGATGGGCACTGATTAGTGGCAATAATGGGCACTGATCTGGTACATTGATAGGCAACACTGCTAGGTGGCACTGATTGGCACCACTGGTGGGCATTGATAGGTGGCACTTGTAGGCATTGATAGGTGGCACTCATGGGCATTGATACGTGGCACTGGTGGGCACTGTGTGCACTGTCAGGTGGCAATGTCAGATGGCACTGGCAGTGGGTACTGGTGGCACAATTGAGGCATTATTGCCTCTTCCTCTTAAGGACCGATGTCCCTTGCTGATGAGTCGGTGATCGGCCTTTTTTTTCTCCTCGCACTGTCAGCGCGAGGAGAATAAAAACCTGATCACAGAGCTTTTGTTTTGATCATGTGATCAGCTGTCATTGGCTGACAGCTGATCACATGGTAAGGGGCCGGGACCGGCCCCTTACTTGGATCGGTGATCACCCGAGTCTCAGTGACTCGGTGATCACAGCACGCTCCGCGCGTGCACAGGGGAGGCAGTCATATGACTGCCTCCCGGGAATTCAGGTCCGCGCTGTAGCCGTCATTTAGCTATAGCGTGGATATCAAGTGGTTAAAAAACTTTTGGGATATTTATTATAGCAAAAAGTAAAAATTGTTTTTTTTGTTTATAGTGCAAAAAATAAAAAACGCAGAGGTGATCAAATGCCACCAAAAGAAAGCTCTATTTGTGGGGCAAAAAATACAATTTTGTTTGGGTACTGTGTCGCACGACCACGCAATTGTCAGTTAAAGCGACGCAGTGCCATTTCGCAAAAAATGGCCTGGTCATTAAGGGGGCATATCCTTCTGGGGCTGAAGTAGTTAAAGTCTCTCTCTGGTCAGGGGTGCTATGTCATTTCAACCATGTCAAGAAACTTTCTAGTGGGATACTGGCAGCCTGCCTGCTCCACCTGATGGAGAGACCCATCCAGAAATACAAGGTTTCTCTTGTATTTCTGGTCCTGGCTGCTGCTTTGTTATACCCGGTAACTGTTCTTATGGTCTTTTGGGGCATTTCCCCCGGAAAGCCAGCTCAGGCAGCCAAATACACGTCAACCTCTGTTTTACGTTAAAATGTATATCTTCTTAAACTATTACATTTGTCAGCCTCAAGAAGTTATATTTCTTGGTTCTATGTAATGCAATTCTTATGCTCATACATATGTCGAGAATGTAGAACTATGATGCATTTACTAACTCTCTGCTCTGGACTTCAATGTAGATGTTACAAGTTATTCTCTAAGAAGCTTTTCTATAAATAAAGAATTAAAAAAAATAAAAATAAAACCACGTTCTAAGCATAACGCTCCCTAGAATTTCTAAATTATATTTAACCACTTGCTGCACCAGCCAATTCTGACACTTTTCACATACATGTAAAAATCTGCATTTTTTGTTCACCTAATTACTTAGAACCCCCAAATATAATTTCTAAAAGCAAAGGCACTTGAGAAAAAAAAAAAATGTCAGTTGTTGCAATATTTTGTGCCAAAAAATATTTGCGCAGCAGTTTTTCATGCACAATTTTTTTTTTTTGGGGGGGGGGGGGGGGCAGCACACTTTAACCTCTTCCCATCCAATGTGCGTACAGTATATATACATTCTTGGATGGGAGTGGTGACAGCAATGACCGAGATATCATTTTTTAAGGCCAGCAATTTCCTGCAAGGTAAAAGCGTTTTGTTTTTTTTTGCTTTTTTTGTTTTTAGGTTTAAGAGACCTGGCAAGCACATAGTAACCAGATTTGGGTCCTGTTTAGATGAACACACAGGAGCCTTTACACATACTGGATGTTTTGATTAGTGCTTCTTTTTTTTTTTTTTTTTTTTACAGTATCACTATCCATTATGGTACATCACACTATAAAATAGGAGAGCTTGACAAACCTTTTCAGATTCCGTATGCGTTTGCATAATGAAGGCAGCGATACACTGCTGATAGCGATTCTCATGCTGGATTAGGAAAGCATTCCTCATTCCATATACTATTGAAGACAGAAGGAATCAGTAAATTAAGCCAATATAACAAGTTTACAGCTATATGTTCTTTAAGTATGGGTATTCTTCTGTATAAAAGCAAAAAAAATAGGATTTTTGTACTCACCGTAAAATCCTTTTCTCTGAAGTTCATTGACGGACACAGCACCTTTAATCTTGACCTTATGGTTATATCGCCACCTTCAGGAGAGGACTAGGCAGAACATGTAAAAACAGCAAAACTGCACAGTACCACCCAGGGGGCGGTCCTACTGGCTATAACTCCTCACTCTGCTTTCAGCAGCTCAGTTCGTCAAAAAGCAGTACAACATAAATAAGAGGGGTGGGTGCTGTGTCCGTCAATGAACTTCAGAGAAAAAGATTTTACGGTGAGTACAAAAATCCTATTTTCTCTTTCGTTCATTGACGGACACAGCACCTTTAATCTTGACCTTAGGGACGACCCCAAGCAGTGTAAAAAAAACGAGGGGTGGGAACAACAAGAAAACAAACTCCACCCATAACAAAAAGAACCCCTCAACAGAGGAGTTGCAACCTTAAACGGCCGCCTGCAAATCCTTGCGGCCGAAGCAAGCATCTGAAGATGCGCTCACACCAACCTTGTAAAATTTAGTGAAAGTGTGAACGGATGACCAGGTCGCCACCTTACATACCTGGGAACCAGACGCTTGATGTCGGAAAGCCCAGGAGGCACCAATTGCCCTGGTAGAATGTGCCGTGACAGGAAAGGGGGGCGCCCACCCCCTCATGGCATAAGCCTGAACCACGACCTGTCTGATCCACTGAGAAATGGTGGCCGGCGAGAGCGCCAGGCCCTTCTTCGGACCAACCACCGATACAAACAGCGAGTCCAACCTCCGGAAAGGAGCTGTAGCAGACAAATACACCCGCAGAGCCCGGACCACGTCCAAAGAATGCAAAGAAACCTCTTTGGGATATGACGGCCAAGGACATAAGGACGGAAGTACAATGTCCTCATTTAGATGAAAGGCCGAAACAACCTTTGGAAGAAATGAAGGCTGCGGACACAGCACCGCCTTATCCTTGTGGAGGATCAAGTAGGGAGACTTGCATGACAAGGCCGCCAACTCAGAAACCCTCCTGGCAGATGTAATAGCCACTAGAAACACTACTTTCTGAGAGAGTGTCAATAAGGGAATCTCCCTAATGTTTTCAAACGGCGGTTTCTGAAGCACAGATAGCACCAGATTCAAATCCCACAGAGGCAGCGGTGGTCGAACCGGAGGGGCCACATGCCGAACCCCCTGAACAAACGTACTAACCAATGAATGAGTCGCCAAAGGGCGCTGAAAAAGGACAGCCAAAGCTGATACCTGCCCCTTAATGGTGCTTAAAACAAGTTTCTGATCCACTCCTCGCTGCAAAAACAGCAGGATCCTGGAAACTGAATATGTATGTGGGCGCCACCCCATCTCCTCACACATGGAGATGTAGGCCTTCCACGTACGATGATAAATCTTCCAAGAAGAGGACTTCCATGTTCAGCATAGTGGAGATTACCGAATCCGACAGTCCTCGGTCCCTTAGCACCTGGCTTTCAACAGCCATGCCGTTAAAACCAGCGATGGTGAAGCAGAATGAAGTATTGGACCTTGCGACAGAGGGTCCTCTCGCCACCAAGGAACATCAGCCACCATTCTGACTATGTTGGCGTACCAAGGACGTCGAGGCCAATCTGGGGCAATCAGAATCACCGGAATCCTCTCGCCCTCCACTCTGCGTAGTAGATGGGGTAAGAGTTTGAGCGGGGGGATAATGCCCCCATGGAGCCACTAACTCGTCTGACGCATCTGCCCAGGGGTTTCTTGCCCTGGCCACAAACCTCTGTACCTTCTGATTGAGCAGAGAGGCCAAGAGATCCACATCTGGTGTGCCCCACCTTAGGCATATGAGCTGAAACACATCCAGATGTAGCAACCATTCCCCCTGGTCCAGCATCTGACGACTTAGGTAGTCCGCATGCCAGTATTCTACGCCCGGAATGTATACGGCCGACAGAGCCGGCACGCGCCGCTCTGCCCACTGCAGGATGTGAGCGACCTCCAGTGCTGCAGCCAAGCTCCAAGAAATCCCCCTGATGGAGTGCAGCGACGACAGAGCGAACTGATTCTATCCTGAACCATTGAACTTTCACAAAGCCGTTGAGGGCCTTGAGATCCAGGACCGGACGGACCCCTTCCTTCTTTGGGACTACAAACAGATTGGAGTTTAATCCCTGAAACCTTTCCGGTGTTGGCACAGGTACTATAACCCCGCGCAGCAGCAGGCCCTGTACTGCCCCGAACAGGGCCTCCCGACCAGCCGGAAGAAGATTAAGGTTGGAGGGAAAAAAATCTGTCTGGCGGACAAGAAAGAAACTATCTTGTAGCCTGATGAAACCAGTTTGCAGACCTACTGGTCAGAAGGGAGGGAGGTCCACCGAGCAGCAAACTCCCGAAGGCGACAGATTTGCTCAAAGGCTTGTTTGGCTTGCGAAACCAGGGATGCTTCTGTCCCTCAGCAGGCACCTTGTCAGACTGGGAACGCTTACCTGCTGACCCGGGCGCGCGATAAATCCGCTTCTGAGTGGAAAAGGAGGGCCCCTGCCTAGGGTGTGGCTCCTTACTCTTTCTGGACTGTGGGAGCAAAGTACTCTTCCCCCCAGTAACATTCTTAATAATGTCATCCAGTGAGGCTCCAAACAGCCTCTCCCCCTGGAAGGGCAAATCCGGCAGCGCTTTCTTAGAAGTCTGGTCTGCAGACCAGCATTTAAGCCAAATCAGGCAACATATCACCACTGCTGATACTGAGGCTCTAGAAAGCAAGGGGGTCGTATCTAGGGCCGAATCACAGACATACTTCAGGCCCTGCACCAACTGGTCTGCCAGTTTTACGCAGACCGGGGAAACCTGTTGCTTCTCCAACTCGCGGTGCAACAACTTAGCCCATTCAGTAAGCCTCCTAGCTGCCACAGACTGAGGGGCCCCCCCGCAGGACTCACCACCCTGGCCCAGGTACTGCGCTGTGCTGCCGCCGTCCGCTCTCCCTGTGCCAGCAACGAGGTGTTCTGAGTAGTTTTGCGTTGTTCCAGACTGAACCAGCCACACAGCGCTAGAGTAACACAAACTGAGGCTACTAGAAAATGGCCGCCGGCCGCCTCAGGAAAACGTCTGAGCGCGCTGGGAAAATGGCCGCCGTACTACAAGAAAATGGCCGCGGTTAAGAAACTGGCTACGGCTACAAGAAAATGGTCACAGAGCATGCGGCGGCCAGTTCCCACATGGCAACTCACAGCTATTCACAAAAAATGGCCCAAAAAACAGGAGGACGAGCAGACCACCAACCGCCCAGCGCAGCCCCCTGCCAGGACCCAGAGCCCCCCCTAGAGGACCCCCGGCCAGGCACGAGCTGCTCCATCCTGCCGAGACAGGTGGAACCATACTTACCCCTCCTGCAGGGACTGCTGGACGCATTCCACAGACAGACCCATCACCCAAGCAGTATGGGGTGGCTGTCGGCCACGGGACACTGTGACTTGGACAGCAGTAGCCCGGTCACATGTGTGCCCCGAAGCATATAGCTTGCTGGCCACCCCTGGATCAAACGGGACATGTCTTGGCCGACCCAGCGCGTAGCTAGGGTCTGCTCACGCTCGATGACCAGGCTGGAGAGACTACCAGGATCTATATTATCCAGCCTGTCACCCAGCCCGGCTGTTGATTGTAGATCACAGGAATCAAAAAAGAAAAAAATTCCAAGGACCAATGGTCCCCACAGGGAGCCAGGTCCTTCTCCTATACTAGGCAGAAAAAAACTGAGCTGCTGGAAGCAGAGTGAGGGGTTATAGCCAGTAGGACCGCCCCCTGGGCGGTACTGTGCAGTTTTGCTGTTTTTACATGTTCTGCCTAGTTCTCTCCTGAAGGTGGCGATATAACCCTAAGGTCAAGATTAAAGGTGCCGTGTCCGTCAATGAACGAAAGAGAAAAAAAAATTTTCACTCCAAAATATATCCTTTATAAAAGATACCGTGCACATTCATACTTGCGTACCTGTAACATGGAAGGCATCAATACTTTTTATGCTTAGCCTGTCTAGTGGAATAGGCTGGTCTAAGACTTTGCAGTAACCGCCTTCTTTCACTATGCTCTGCAGCTCTGGGTGTAAAGACGGGTACATTGTACAAGCTTCTATATTTGATGTTTTCTGGAAAAAATAAAAAAGACACAAGACAATTAAAGTTAAACGCCCTTCTCACTGCCTATCCTTGCGATAGGCCCCAACATTAAAGCAGAACTATATCCAAAAAATGTTTTGAATAGAGTAGGGAAAGGATTAGAACCAGCTTTATTGCTCTATGGGTCCCAATTGAAATTGCCCATACATTTTTACCTGGTGACCACAAAAGAACTGTGGGTAAATCCTCCAAATAGGACAGAGAGGTCAATAAACGCCTGATAGAGATTCTAAACATTTCCAAAAAAAAAACATTTGGCTGGAATTCCACTTTAACACCCTACCCAAAGACAAATGTCAATAATTATCTTGATTCTATGCTCACAATTCTAATCCATCTCGAATACAATGAACTGATTACTCTGACCAGACATTGTCCAAATTTTGATAATCTCCCATTACAGAGATTGTTAGAGCACACTCACTATGCATGAAAATGAAAATGCATTTAAATGTAGATATTACAATCATTTATATGTGGCTAGTTTAGGATTGGATTTTAAAATATAGGACATGCTTCATTTTTCTGCATTACACATGTTAAGCAAGTCCACTGTGAAAAGTAAAACAAACATGCATGTATCATGCAATTGTGTGCATTTTCTTCAACACATCTGCACCAAAGAAAATCTGTGCTCTGAATGTTTCTCCCTCGCCGTACAAAATGAACAAAAATTTGCATTACTGTGAATGCATAAGAGTGGAAAGGCCCCTCATAGAAAGTACAGCCGGTCATAGACGGTGCAAATTCCTTTCCTGCAATTACAGGACGAAAATACTAATACATTTACTGTTTTTCTATGCCAAAAACACTGGAAGTCTCAGGCCCCACCCTCCTTACCCCTATGGCTTAAAGGTGTTGTAAACCCTCGTGTTTTTTCACCTTTTAATGCATCTTATGCATTAAGGTGAAAAAACACCTGGCAGTGACCGGCCCCCAGTCCCCGCCCCCCCCGTTTTAATTACCTGAGCCCTGGAATTTCCCACGGTGGAGACATGATCTTCCTCTGCCCAGGGTTCTCAGCTCTTGATTGGATAGATTGATAGCAGTGCAGCCATTGGCTCCCACTGCTGTCAATCAAATCCAATGATGCAGTGCTGGGGGGCGTGGCCGAGCCTGGCATTCTGTGTCTATGGACGCCGAATGCTAGATTCGGGAGCACGCCCGCAAGGTAACCCTCTGTGAGAGCACTTCTCCTAGGAGGTTATACGATGCGGGGAGGAGCTACCAGCGCCACCGGGGGACCCCAGAAGAGGATGCTTGGGGCCACTCTGTGCAATACGAACTGCACAGTGGATGTAAGTATGACATGTTTGTTATTTAAAAAAAAACTCAAAGCTTTACAATCACTTTAATCTTTTTAACCAAGCTATACCTACTGTATGTATGTTATGTCCTGAGCGGGGACCTTCTTTTTTTGGTACACTATCTGGTATGGTCATGTATGAATAATCCCATATTTTTTCTTCTGTATTGTTCCGAGCTGCGTCTTGGTGCTGTGCCTTGCTGGGCACATTTTTTTTTTCCTTTGTTGTTAACACACGGGAAAAAAAATTATGAAGCTACCCTTTAAAAAAAGAAACTATGATGTCTGCATCATATCAGTGTTGTGTGAAAAGATTGCAATGCCATTTTCCCAAAATTGAACCAGAAATTGAATTTTCAATCAAGGATAAATACAACAGAAATGTTTAACATGCAAGGGAAACCCAAAACATCTCTTGCAATTGAAAGAATTTTGCATGGAGAATTGGTTACAAATTTACTGAGTCAATATCAGACATTGGTGGACAGTTAGGCTCGGTTCACATAGGGGCGACTTGTCAGGCGACCTAGTCGCCTGACAAGTCGCCTCCCGTTCTGTGCTACGGAACCGTTCTAATAGGAGCGACGCAAGTCGCTCCGACTTAGAAAAAGGTTCCTGTACTACTTTGGGGGCGACTTGGGGCGACTTGCATAGACTTCTATACAGAAGTCGTTTTGCAAGTCGCCTCAGAAGTCGTTTGCAGGTCGCCTCGCTGAGGCGACCTGCAAGTCGTGCCGCCCCTGTGTGAACCGGCACTTAGGCAACATGCCTACAAGAAGTCATTTCTGCTACAGGGGGCAATATCGCCTTCTAAAGCCAAGGATGTACTTACTTTTTCCACATATATCATTACATCTATTGGTATTTTTGTTGAATAAATAACTGCAAAGACAATTTTTACTTCTGTTTATTCCAAGTATATTTTCTGTAGGCACTGTTTAAATGAAGATCTAATGTTTGCCTGTTCAAAAATGTAAAAGCTAAGACTTTCCATGTGGTGTACTTACTTTTTCACATTACACACATATGTTGTGAAAAGGTATGTAAACAGCATAGATTTTAGAAAACTGAAATTATACAAAAGAAATGTAATTACCCTTTTGTTGCGTTTAATTTTTGTTATCAGCAGCAAGTCATCAAACAGGAGCAGGTATACATCAAGAAGACGTGTGCTTTCTAAAGAGAATAGAATCATATGCAGTGAGATGTATATTTTGATAAGGTGCTCCAACTGGTCATCACGATTCACAAAGGCTACATTCACACTAGGCTTCCTCATTTGGTTTAAATGATAGTCTTGCAAGCTTCCCAAAAAAACAAAACTAATTATATATGTACCAGAAACAGTGTGTGTGTGTGTGTGTGTGTGAGGTATTCAAAGACCAGCTGCTAGCACTGATCACATCCCCATATGCATGTGCACAAAAATAAGTATATAAGAGTGCAGCGCTGAATCATGAAATATAAACAAATATCAAAAATCATTAAAACAAGCAACATATAAGTGCATAATTAAATGTCCATACAATAAAGTGCAAAAAAGTCCATATCAAAACTGAAAATTCCACAAATGGATGTTGATTGATGAAGAACTAAAAGTAATAGTGAAATCCTATATATAAAGCTTCCAGACCACCAACGAATCACATCACTTATGCTCCCCTCCAATGGGTATAGGCTCACCTCTGGGAGTGCGACCCCCCAACTAAGCAGGGTCAAAAATGCCCGAGATCGAGAGCTGATCGAGATTTTGGATGTGCAGCTCTATGTTGCGCTTTAAACTCATGTCCGTATTAGTGTGGTGCGCTGGAAGCGCCCGCATACTGTGAGTACCCTGTATATTTTAATAAACGCATGTTAAAGTGTTTTAAACAATTCAAGCACTATTTGAGTTTTTTTTCTCTGCATATACTCTGCTGCTGACATACTGAGGAGGAGATCTTGGGAGAAGTTTTAGAAGCCAGCTGTGTTGGATATCTCACTTAGTCCTGGGGTGGCTCACATGCGTTTTAGGCTGGCCATACACTATACAATTTTCTGATTCAATTTCCTTTAGATTTACCTTCAACTATGTAGTGCAAGGGCCAGTCTGATTGCATACAAATTGAAAGGGTTTAGGTTTGACCTCATATTATATGGTTTTGGTAAATCTAAAGGAAAGTTGAACAGGAAAATTGTATAGTGTATGGCCAGCTTTAGACCCTGCTTAGTTGGGGGGGTCGCACTCCCGGAGGTGAGCCTATACCCATTGTGGGGGGGGCACGAGTGAGGTGATCATTGGTAGTCTGGAAGCTTTATATATAGGATTTCACTATTACTTTTAGTTGCTCATCAATCAACATCCATTTGTGGAATTTTCACTGTTTTAATGTGGACTTTTTTGCACTTCCTCATTTGGTTTATTTAAACACAGGAGAAATGAGCTAGGAAGTATAGACTTTATACTTCCCAGATCAAGATCTCCTGCATTTAATCGTACTTGCAGTTACATGCATTTAGACACGTTCAGAGTATCTAATCTGCCTCTGGGCGCACAAAATTTGTATTTCTCTAAACACAGATCAACAGAATGCACCTGAATGCAAGTAAACGCACAGTGTGACTCTTATCAATTAAGTTTAACTTTACTTTTAAGGTCGGCCATACATGGAGCAAATTTCTTTTGTGCAACCACAGGTTGCAAGAAAGCAATTTGCCCAATTCCCCCAACAACACAGACAGTGTTGATGCAGGAATCCCTCCTGCCTGGGTCATTGTCTTCTCCTGGCAGGGAAGAGAAGACAGTGATTATCGCTAGCGGCTATAGCTGCCTTTAGCGATAATCTCAGAATAATCCGGCAGGCTGGTTGTACCCAAGTTGATCGATCAATGACATTTAGCCTACCCATTAACAGTTCGAATCCCGGACGATTCCTGCTGAACCAGCCGAGATTTGAACCCTGTATGGCCGGCCTTGTTTTGAACATGCTTAGCATATGTTCACTAATGCTGATCTTGAGATATTAGTAAAGAT